>NC_053397.1:91651344-91936547 GCF_905171765.1 Bufo bufo | reverse complement strand
CCTCTGTCTTCTGTCTGGGTGCTGAGGCCTAAGTCAAATAAAGCGGTCTTCTGCTGTGCTGGGGGAAATGAAGCTAATCTCTGACCTCTCTCCTCTGTCTGGGTCCAAAGGCATAAATCACTGAAAGAGGCCTTCTCCTGTGGTGTGTGATATGATGCCAGAATATGTGCTGTGGGGCCTCTCTCCTCTTCCTGGGTGCAGGGGTCAAATAAACTAAATTGTGGCCTACTCCTGTGGTGGTTGATATGATGCCTGATTCTCTGATGTGGAACCTCTCTCCTCTGTTTGGGTGAAGGGGTCAAAGTAACTAAATGGTGGCTTCTCCTGTGGTGGCTGATATGATGCCAGAATATGTGCTGTGGTGCCTCTCTCCTCTTCCTGGGTGCAGGGGTCAAAGTAACTAAATGGTGGCTTCTCCTGTGGTGGCTGATATGATGCCAGAATATGTGCTGTGGGGCCTCTCTCCTCTTCCTGGGTGCAGGGGTCAAAGTAACTCAATGGTGGCTTCTCCTGTGGTGGCTGATATGATGCCAGAATATGTGCTGTGGTGCCTCTCTCCTCTGTCTGGGTCCAAAGGCCTAAATCACTGAAAGAGGCCTTCTCCTGTGGTGTGTGATATGATGCCTGAATATGTGCTGTGGTGACTCTCTCCTCTTCCTGGGTGCGGGGGTCAAAGTAACTCAATGGTGGCTTCTCCTGTGGTGGCTGATATGATGCCAGAATATGTGCTGTGGTGCCTCTCTCCTCTTCCTGGGTGCGGGGGTCAAAGTAACTCAATGGTGGCTTCTCCTGTGGTGGCTGATATGATGCCAGAATATGTGCTGTGGGGCCTCTCTCCTCTTCCTGGGTGCAGGGGTCAAAGTAACTCAATGGTGGCTTCTCCTGTGGTGGTTAGTATGATGCCAGAATATGTGCTGTGGGGCCTCTCTCCTCTTCCTGGGTGCAGGGGTCAAAGTAACTCAATGGTGGCTTCTCCTGTGGTGGCTGATATGATGCCAGAATATGTGCTGTGGGGCCTCTCTCCTCTTCCTGGGTGCAGGGGTCAAAGTAACTCAATGGTGGCTTCTCCTGTGGTGGTTAGTATGATGCCAGAATATGTGCTGTGGGGCCTCTCTCCTCTTCCTGGGTGCAGGGGTCAAAGTAACTCAATGGTGGCTTCTCCTGTGGTGGTTAGTATGATGCCAGAATATGTGCTGTGGGGCCTCTCTCCTCTTCCTGGGTGCAGGGGTCAAAGTAACTCAATGGTGGCTTCTCCTGTGGTGGCTGATATGATGCCAGAATATGTGCTGTGGTGCCTCTCTCCTCTTCCTGGGTGCGGGGGTCAAAGTAACTCAATGGTGGCTTCTCCTGTGGTGGCTGATATGATGCCAGAATATGTGCTGTGGGGCCTCTCTCCTCTTCCTGGGTGCAGGGGTCAAAGTAACTCAATGGTGGCTTCTCCTGTGGTGGCTGATATGATGCCAGAATATGTGCTGTGGTGCCTCTCTCCTCTGTCTGGGTCCAAAGGCCTAAATCACTGAAAGAGGCCTTCTCCTGTGGTGTGTGATATGATGCCTGAATATGTGCTGTGGTGCCTCTCTCCTCTTCCTGGGTGCGGGGGTCAAAGTAACTCAATGGTGGCTTCTCCTGTGGTGGCTGATATGATGCCAGAATATGTGCTGTGGTGCCTCTCTCCTCTTCCTGGGTGCGGGGGTCAAAGTAACTCAATGGTGGCTTCTCCTGTGGTGGCTGATATGATGCCAGAATATGTGCTGTGGGGCCTCTCTCCTCTTCCTGGGTGCAGGGGTCAAAGTAACTCAATGGTGGCTTCTCCTGTGGTGGCTGATATGATGCCAGAATATGTGCTGTGGTGCCTCTCTCCTCTTCCTGGGTGCGGGGGTCAAAGTAACTCAATGGTGGCTTCTCCTGTGGTGGCTGATATGATACCAGAATATGTGCTGTGGGGCCTCTCTCCTCTTCCTGGGTGCAGGGGTCAAAGTAACTCAATGGTGGCTTCTCCTGTGGTGGTTAGTATGATGCCAGAATATGTGCTGTGGGGCCTCTCTCCTCTTCCTGGGTGCAGGGGTCAAAGTAACTCAATGGTGGCTTCTCCTGTGGTGGCTGATATGATGCCAGAATATGTGCTGTGGTGCCTCTCTCCTCTTCCTGGGTGCGGGGGTCAAAGTAACTCAATGGTGGCTTCTCCTGTGGTGGCTGATATGATGCCAGAATATGTGCTGTGGGGCCTCTCTCCTCTTCCTGGGTGCAGGGGTCAAAGTAACTCAATGGTGGCTTCTCCTGTGGTGGTTAGTATGATGCCAGAATATGTGCTGTGGGGCCTCTCTCCTCTTCCTGGGTGCAGGGGTCAAAGTAACTCAATGGTGGCTTCTCCTGTGGTGGCTGATATGATGCCAGAATATGTGCTGTGGTGCCTCTCTCCTCTTCCTGGGTGCGGGGGTCAAAGTAACTCAATGGTGGCTTCTCCTGTGGTGGCTGATATGATGCCAGAATATGTGCTGTGGGGCCTCTCTCCTCTTCCTGGGTGCAGGGGTCAAAGTAACTCAATGGTGGCTTCTCCTGTGGTGGTTAGTATGATGCCAGAATATGTGCTGTGGGGCCTCTCTCCTCTTCCTGGGTGCAGGGGTCAAAGTAACTCAATGGTGGCTTCTCCTGTGGTGGCTGATATGATGCCAGAATATGTGCCGTGGTGCCTCTCTCCTCTTCCTGGGTGCGGGGGTCAAAGTAACTCAATGGTGGCTTCTCCTGTGGTGGCTGATATGATGCCAGAATATGTGCTGTGGGGCCTCTCTCCTCTTCCTGGGTGCAGGGGTCAAAGTAACTCAATGGTGGCTTCTCCTGTGGTGGTTAGTATGATGCCAGAATATGTGCTGTGGGGCCTCTCTCCTCTTCCTGTGTGCAGGGGTCAAAGTAACTCAATGGTGGCTTCTCCTGTGGTGGCTGATATGATGTCAGAATATGTGCTGTGGTGCCTCTCTCCTCTTCCTGGGTGCGGGGGTCAAAGTAACTCAAAGGTGGCTTCTCCTGTGGTGGCTGATATGATGCCAGAATATGTGCTGTGGGGCCTCTCTCCTCTTCCTGGGTGCAGGGGTCAAAGTAACTCAATGGTGGCTTCTCCTGTGGTGGCTGATATGATGCCAGAATATGTGCTGTGGGGCCTCTCTCCTCTTCCTGGGTGCAGGGGTCAAAGTAACTCAATGGTGGCTTCTCCTGTGGTGGCTGATATGATGCCAGAATATGTGCTGTGGTGCCTCTCTCCTCTTCCTGGGTGCGGGGGTCAAAGTAACTCAATGGTGGCTTCTCCTGTGGTGGCTGATATGATGCCAGAATATGTGCTGTGGGGCCTCTCTCCTCTTCCTGGGTGCAGGGGTCAAAGTAACTCAATGGTGGCTTCTCCTGTGGTGGTTAGTATGATGCCAGAATATGTGCTGTGGGGCCTCTCTCCTCTTCCTGGGTGCAGGGGTCAAAGTAACTCAATGGTGGCTTCTCCTGTGGTGGCTGATATGATGCCAGAATATGTGCTGTGGTGCCTCTCTCCTCTTCCTGGGTGCGGGGGTCAAAGTAACTCAATGGTGGCTTCTCCTGTGGTGGCTGATATGATGCCAGAATATGTGCTGTGGGGCCTCTCTCCTCTTCCTGGGTGCAGGGGTCAAAGTAACTCAATGGTGGCTTCTCCTGTGGTGGCTGATATGATGCCAGAATATGTGCTGTGGGGCCTCTCTCCTCTTCCTGGGTGCAGGGGTCAAAGTAACTCAATGGTGGCTTCTCCTGTGGTGGCTGATATGATGCCAGAATATGTGCTGTGGTGCCTCTCTCCTCTTCCTGGGTGCGGGGGTCAAAGTAACTCAATGGTGGCTTCTCCTGTGGTGGCTGATATGATGCCAGAATATGTGCTGTGGGGCCTCTCTCCTCTTCCTGGGTGCAGGGGTCAAAGTAACTCAATGGTGGCTTCTCCTGTGCTGATTGATATAAAGCTGATGGTTGTGCCATCTGACATGGTTGCCAGGGTCTGATTCAATGGGGGCCTACTCCTGTGGTGGGTGATCTAAATGCCTGATTCTCTGCTGTGAAACCTCTCTCCTCCGTCTGGGTGTAGGGGTCAAAGTCTTTCAAAGTCGCCTTCTCCTGTGCTGATTGATATGAAGCTGATGGTTGTGCCATCTGACATGGTTGCCGGGGTCCCATTAAATTGTGGCCTACTCCTGTGGTGGTTGATATGATGCCTGATTCTCTGATGTGGAACCTCTCTCCTCTGTTTGGGTGAAGGGGTCAAAGTAACTAAATGGTGGCTTCTCCTGTGGTGGCTGATATGATGCCAGATAATGTGCTGTGGGGCCTCTCTCCTCTTCCTGGGTGCAGGGGTCAAAGTAACTCAATGGTGGCTTCTCCTGTGGTGGCTGATATGATGCCAGAATATGTGCTGTGGTGCCTCTCTCCTCTTCCTGGGTGCGGGGGTCAAAGTAACTCAATGGTGGCTTCTCCTGTGGTGGCTGATATGATGCCAGAATATGTGCTGTGGTGCCTCTCTCCTCTTCCTGGGTGCGGGGGTCAAAGTAACTCAATGGTGGCTTCTCCTGTGGTGGCTGATATGATGCCAGAATATGTGCTGTGGTGCCTCTCTCCTCTTCCTGGGTGCAGGGGTCAAAGTAACTAAATGGTGGCTTCTCCTGTGGTGGTTGATATGATGCCTGATTCTCTGCTGTGAAACCTCTCTCCTCCATCTGGGTGTAGGGGTCAAAGTCTTTCAAAGTCGCCTTCTCCTGTGCTGATTGATATAAAGCTGATGGTTGTGCCATCTGACATGGTTGCCAGGGTCTGATTCAATGGGGGCCTACTCCTGTGGTGGGTGATCTAAATGCCTGATTCTCTGCTGTGAAACCTCTCTCCTCCGTCTGGGTGTAGGGGTCAAAGTCTTTCAAAGTCGCCTTCTCCTGTGCTGATTGATATGAAGCTGATGGTTGTGCCATCTGACATGGTTGCCGGGGTCCCATTAAATTGTGGCCTACTCCTGTGGTGGTTGATATGATGCCTGATTCTCTGATGTGGAACCTCTCTCCTCTGTTTGGGTGAAGGGGTCAAAGTAACTAAATGGTGGCTTCTCCTGTGGTGGCTGATATGATGCCAGATAATGTGCTGTGGGGCCTCTCTCCTCTTCCTGGGTGCAGGGGTCAAAGTAACTCAATGGTGGCTTCTCCTGTGGTGGCTGATATGATGCCAGAATATGTGCTGTGGTGCCTCTCTCCTCTTCCTGGGTGCGGGGGTCAAAGTAACTCAATGGTGGCTTCTCCTGTGGTGGCTGATATGATGCCAGAATATGTGCTGTGGTGCCTCTCTCCTCTTCCTGGGTGCGGGGGTCAAAGTAACTCAATGGTGGCTTCTCCTGTGGTGGCTGATATGATGCCAGAATATGTGCTGTGGTGCTTCTCTCCTCTTCCTGGGTGCAGGGGTCAAAGTAACTAAATGGTGGCTTCTCCTGTGGTGGTTGATATGATGCCTGATTCTCTGCTGTGAAACCTCTCTCCTCCATCTGGGTGTAGGGGTCAAAGTCTTTCAAAGTCGCCTTCTCCTGTGCTGATTGATATAAAGCTGATGGTTGTGCCATCTGACATGGTTGCCAGGGTCTGATTCAATGGGGGCCTACTCCTGTGGTGGGTGATCTAAATGCCTGATTCTCTGCTGTGAAACCTCTCTCCTCCGTCTGGGTGTAGGGGTCAAAGTCTTTCAAAGTCGCCTTCTCCTGTGCTGATTGATATGAAGCTGATGGTTGTGCCATCTGACATGGTTGCCGGGGTCCCATTAAATTGGGGCCTACTCCTGTGGTGGGTGATCTAAATGCCTGATTCTCTGCTTTGAAACCTCTCTCCTCCGTCCGGGTGTAGGGGTCAAAGTCTGTCAAAGTCGCCTTCTCCTGTGCTGATTGATATAAAGCTTATGCTTGTGCCATCTGACATGGTTGCCGGGGTCTGATTCAATGGTGGCCTACTCCTGTGGTGGGTGATCTAAATGCCTGATTCTCTGCTGTGTAACCTCTCTCCTCCGTCTGGGTGTAGGGGTCAAAGTCTTTCAAAGTCGCCTTCTCCTGTGCTGATTGATATGAAGCTGATGGTTGTGCCATCTGACATGGTTGCCGGGGTCCCATTAAATTGGGGCCTACTCCTGTGGTGGGTGATCTAAATGCCTGATTCTCTGCTTTGAAACCTCTCTCCTCCGTCCGGGTGTAGGGGTCAAAGTCTGTCAAAGTCGCCTTCTCCTGTGCTGATTGATATAAAGCTTATGCTTGTGCCATCTGACATGGTTGCCGGGGTCTGATTCAATGGTGGCCTACTCCTGTGGTGGGTGATCTAAATGCCTGATTCTCTGCTGTGTAACCTCTCTCCTCCGTCTGGGTGTAGGGGTCAAAGTAACTAAATGGTGGCCTACTCCTGTGG
The DNA here is from genome assembly GCF_905171765.1 of Bufo bufo. Lineage (NCBI taxonomy): Eukaryota > Metazoa > Chordata > Amphibia > Anura > Bufonidae > Bufo > Bufo bufo. The sequence continues at coordinate 91,930,122 of NC_053397.1, read as the reverse complement.
TGGGTGATATGATGCCTGGTTCTCTGCTGTGGGACCTCTCTCCTTTGTCTGGGTGCTGTGGTCAAAATAATAGTAAGTGACCTTCTCCATTGGTGGGTGACTTGAAGCCTGATTCTGTGCTATGGGACCTCACTCCAATTAATATTGTTTAATTTTTATTTATTTTATGTTAACTCATCATTTCCCTATCTACATTTGTTTGCAGGGGATTAAACTACATTTTGCTGCCTTTTGCAGCCCTCTAGCCCTTTCCGGGTGTGTTTTACAGCCTTTTTAGTGCCCAAAAGTTCGGGTCCCCATTGACTTCTATGGGGTTCGGGTTCGGGATGAAGTTCGGGTCGAGTTCGGATCCCGAACATTTTTCGAAAGTTCGGCCGAACTCGTCGAACCCGAACATCCAGGTGTTCGCTCAACTCTACTCAGGATCAAGAAAATACCTACAACAATTTATTCAACTGACTTTACTCTGCAATGGAACCAAATCCTTTTAAACTGCTCACTCCAACTCATGTCACTCCTATTAAAATGTGAAAGTGATAAGCTGCTACAACTGCAGGATGAAATTGAACTTTGCAAATTGTCTTTAAAACCTTTTGATTCTGGTGCTGATTTTGAAAATTTACAAACAGAAATGCTGCATAATATACACCAGATGGAAGATTTTATTACAGATATCAAACATAAAATATTTCAAAGAGATCTCTATGATTACAAACAAGACCAAGTCTATGAATGGGGCAGAAGGGAAAATATCTACTCGACCCCAAAATCTATCTTAAAAAACAAAAATAAAAATAAAACAAAGCAAAGCAACCGCAGTTATAAGCCAAAGTCTCAGAATAAATCACCTAGGGTGAGCTTCTCCTCTGAATTAGATACCGCTGATACCTCAGATGGCTCACAGGATTCATCACAGAGTGTTCACCATGGCATGGACTATGGGGCAAAGCCCAAATTATCATATTATAAAAAATCCAAAATTATTACTTCGGAGAATAACAAAAAAGAAGACTCCGCAACAACTTCATCTTCAAAAAACGAATGCGCCGGGCGGGACGCAAACATAAAAACGCCCCAAACCAGGTCAGCACGTCATCAACAGAGATAACTGACTGTGCACAATTAGATGTCATAAATTTATCTGCTGTAATCCTCTCCACTGAACAAATTGAAGTTTTGCAACTGGGCTTAAATTTTGTACCCTCTGTCAATTTTGATTTGTTTTCTACTATATTAGATATAAATAAATTTGTAAGACAATTGACAGTCACTAGACATTTCAGTGATATCAATGTGGATGAGCCCCTGCGGAATATCGATCAGACATGTTCTGAAAACAGGATTGAAAATGAATACCTTCATTTGTCTTTCCAAGAACAACTAGCTTTAACATGTCTCACCGATCTCCGTGGGGAATCATTTGAATATGATGAACATGTTAGTGCCCAAAAATTCAGAACTACCAATCCAGGTTTCTATCCTACCATGTCCAGAACTACAAACTTGGACACTTTTCAGGATATTATAGAAAAGGGGTTGAAACAGATGCACAATCACATCCAGGACAAGGGGGGACATGCCAACCTGTCTATGAAACATAAAAAAGCTATCAAGGAATTATCTGATAACGAACGCATAGTCATAAAAATGGCTGACAAAGGGGGCTCTGTCGTCGTCCTGGATTGTGACATGTACTGTGAACAAATGAATAAATTGCTCTCAGACTCTGCAGTGTATCAAAGGTTGGAGACAGATCCCCAGCTTATATACAGGGTAGAATTTCTAGATATCCTAAGAAGGGGCTTGGAGTGTAATCATATTAGTCAAAAGCAATTCAGTTATTTAAATGTCGAATTTACAGTTACACCCATAATGCATGCTCTTCCGAAAATCCACAAGGGCCAATTCCCCCCTCCTCTACGTCCCATAGTCAGTGGAATTGGATCCCTAACAGAAAGGCTAGGGGAGTGGCTAGACTGCAATTTGCAGCCCTTGGTTAAAAGAATTCCAGGGTACATTAAAGACACTACTTCAATTCTACAATCTTTTTATGATATGACCTGGGACGAAAATTATAGATGGCTGTCTATTGATGTGGTGTCGCTTTACCCATCGATACCACATCATGTGGCAATGCTAGCACTGGAATTTCACCTGCACAAATATAGTAATTTTTCTGAGGATCTTATAGATTACATCCTATCTGTCACCCAATTCCTCATGTCTCACAATTACTTCTCGTTTAACTCTATATACTATGTACAGACCTCTGGCGTATCAATGGGTGCGAAGTACTCACCCTCCCTGGCTAATTTGACAATGTCTTATTGGGAGGAAGCATATGTTTATAATGTGAAAAATCCCTTCAGGGAACATGTGGTGTGGTATGGCAGGTACATAGATGATATGCTCCTCATATGGAGTGGCGATGTGCCTGCCATACAGCACTTCATGTGATACATTGCAAATAATGCATATAATTTAAAATTCACACATATGGAGCATCCACAAAGTATCAATTTCCTTGACCTTACACTTCTGGCAAAACCTGGCCAGATCATTCAAACTAAAACCTATCGCAAGGAAATAACAGGGAATACTCTGTTACGGGCAAATAGCCACCACCCTACTCACACAATAAAATCAATCCCTGTGGGAGAGTTCACACGTGCCTACAGAAACTGCAGTACTGCAGCGGCTTTTGAAATAGAAGCCCAAATTATTGCAGATAGATTAAAACAGAGAGCATACCCCAAATGGATGAAATCCAGAGGTCTAGCTATAACAAAAAGTAAAAATAGGAAAGAACTACTCTTCCCAATCCGTGAGAAAAATAATTTTAAACAGAAATCTGGAGTTGTAGGATCAGATAAAAATGACAATGAAAATTTACCTACACTTGTTTTGACATACAGCAAACAATTCGAAAAAATACAACAAATTATTAAGAGATATTTACCAATCCTCTATGATGACGAAGTATTGCACTGTATGCTAAAACAAGGTTGCAGAATTGTGTCAAGACGGCCAAGAACTATAGGAAACGATTTGTCTCCATCTATGTATACACAAAGGGTTAAACATAAACGGGATCCATGGCTAATTTATAAAGGTTTTACTAAATGCGGAAGCTTACGCTGCCGCACCTGCACATATGCAGTGAATACAAAAACCTTCCATGATGCCAATAATTCCCATACCTACCCAATCAAATCATATATTAATTGTAATTCAATAGGGGTGATATACATTATAAAATGTGTAGCCTGTGACATGATGTATGTGGGCTGCACCACAAGAAAGCTCAAAATTCAAATTTTGGAGCACCTTAACTACATAAAAAATCCGCACAGTGTGAACATATCCAATGCGGCCAGACACTTTATTTGCAAACATGAAAGCCAAGTGCGCAATTTCAAAGCTTTTGCAATAGAACAAGTGAGACTACCTAGTAGAGGAGGAGATTTTAAACGTCTAGTGAGATTAAGAGAAGCCTTCTGGATTTTCAAATTGAATACCAGGCATCCTAATGGCCTGAATTTGAAAAAAGAGCTCTTGTATTTCTATTGACCAATGGTCTTTCTGCATCATATTACCTTTTACACTGCAATTGAGAGTACTAGCGGGAGCGGGGAGAGGGAAAGAGCCTATGTCAGATATAGCAGTGGAACACTGTCACATATGGATCCATGCATGGATGCGTTTGTATATAGCTGGTGTGGTGTTCTACTGCTATCATGACATTTGATACTCTTAATTTTATTATGTATACTGTTTTTATTGATGTTATATTTCACGTTTGATTTAATTGACAAACTGATGACTATATGTGGATCCATAAATTATCAATGCATATTGTAAAACACATGAGCACTGCTACATCTGGAAAATAAGAGGTTAAAGTGTGCTTTGCCTCCTCTGCTCCCCCGCCCTGCAGGTGGGGGGCAGTGAGTAATTACTCTACAAACCAACATAAAACCACCAGAGATAACACAGCTCATTGTTACGACTAAGAACTATTGTTCGAAACGCGTCAAAGTTGCTACACTTGCGGGTGGATGTCCTGTCTAAACTGTCTACTGCCTGAATAAAAGACGAAGATTTTAGCTACCAAAATCGTGAGTGCTGGAATTTTGTTGTGCTTCATACTAAAGATATACAGGCTCACCAGCCTTTTCCGTGCACGCAGGTGTTTGGATAATTGGGTTGAGCTGGACTTTTCTTTGTGCATATTCATAAGGCCAGATTCTCTGTTACGGGACCTCTCTCCTCTGCCTGGGTGCCTGGGCCTAAATGTGTGACAGTGGCCTGTTCCAGTGGTGGGTGACGTGAAGCCTGATTCTCTGCTATGACATGAAGACAGATTCTACGCTGACATAAGGCCAGATTCTCTGTTACGGGACCTCTCTCCTCTGCCTGGGTGCCTGGGCCTAAATATGTGACAGTGGCCTGTTCCAGTGGTGGGTGACGTGAAGCCTGATTCTCTGCTATGACATGAAGACAGATTCTGCGCTGACATAAGGCCAGATTCTCTGTTACGGGACCTCTCTCCTCTGCCTGGGTGCCTGGGCCTAAATGTGTGACAGTGGCCTGTTCCAGTGGTGGGTGACGTGAAGCCTGATTCTCTGCTATGACCTGAAGACAGATTCTGCGCTGACATAAGGCCAGATTCTCTGTTACGGGACCTCTCTCCTCTGCCTAGGTGCCTGGGCCTAAATATGTGACAGTGGCCTGTTCCAGTGGTGGGTGACGTGAAGCCTGATTCTCTGCTATGACATGAAGACAGATTCTTCGCTGACATAAGGCCAGATTCTCTGTTACGGGACCTCTCTCCTCTGCCTGGGTGCCGGGGCCTAAATATGTGACAGTGGCCTGTTCCAGTGGTGGGTGACGTGAAGCCTGATTCTCTGCTATGACATGAAGACAGATTCTGCGCTGACATAAGGCCAGATTCTCTGTTACGGGACCTCTCTCCTCTGCCTGGGTGCCTGGGCCTAAATGTGTGACAGTGGCCTGTTCCAGTGGTGGGTGACATGAAGCCAGATTCTCTGTTATGGCATGAAGAGACTGATTCTCTGCTGACATGAAGCCAGATTCTTTGCTATGGCATGAAGAGACTGATTCTCTGCTGACGTGAAGCCAGATTCTCTGCTATGGGACCTCTGTCCAATTGATATTGGGTCATTTTTATTTTTTTAATTTTTATTTTAATTCATTTCCCTATCCACATTTGTTTGCAGGGGATTTACCTACATGTTGCTGCCTTTTGCAGCCCTCTAGCTCTTTCCTGTGCTGTTTTACAGCCTTTTTAGTGCCCAAAAGTTCGGTTCCCCATTGACTTCAATGGGGTTCGGGTTCGGGACGAAGTTCGGTTCGGGTTCGGATCCCGAAACCGAACATTTCCGGGAAGTTCGGCCGAACTTCTCGAACCCGAACATCCAGGTGTTCGCTCAACTCTACTTGCTATTACAATTTTTGTGATGTAAGGTGACTGTTTTTATTTAAAAATTTTGACCGTGTTCATCTGAGGGGCTAGGGGGGTATTTTTATAGAGCAGATTCTTACAGACGCGGAGATACCTAATATGTCTACTTTTTTTATTTATTTCAGTTTTACTATATAATATTTTTGAAATATTTTTTGTTTTAGTGTCTCAAGTTTGAGAACCATAGTTTTTTATCCGATTGTCAGTGGCTAAATTGGGATATAAATGTAATACTCCATGGAAGTGTGGTACTCCCTGATGGAACCAATAATGCAGAGGCCCGTATGATCGGAGCACGTGTCACACCGAGTAGTGTCCTTCCGTATCCCCCTCCTGTGACACACTCTGAACCTTTTTTGGGTCCGTCTCTTCTTTCCAGTATGGGGACCACACCTGGAAAGTGTTGGCCAGGGATGATCCGGGTGCCTCCAGTTCCCGAGGTACTCCGGCCTGCTCTTTCCCGGTCAGAAAAGATCAGGTCCTTGAGGACTGCCTCATAGAACTGAAGGAATGTCCCTGTGTTGCCAGCGCTCCATGACAGCACAAAAGAGTTGTACAAGGCAACCTGCACCAAGTAGACCGCAACTTTTTTGTACCATGCCCGGGTTTTGCGCATGGCATTATATGGCTTGAGGACTTGATCAGATAGATCAACTCCTCCCATATACTGATTGTAGTCGACGATACAATCGGGATTGAGGACCGTTGCCATGGTACCCCGCACAGGGACAGGGGTGATGCCGTTACCATGAATTGTGGACAGTACAAGAACATCCCTCTTGTCCTTATATCTGACCAGCAACAGGTTTCCACTGGTAAGGGCACGGGTCTCACCCCTGGGGATAGGTACCTGGAGGGGGTGGGTAGAGAGGCTGCGTTGATTTTTCCGCACGGTCCCACAAGCGGACGTGGAACTAGCGGCGAGGGACTGGAACAAGGGGATACTAGTATAAAAAATATCCACTTACAGGTAACCCTTATCTAGCAGTGGGTGCATAAGGTCCCACACAAGTTTCCCGCTAACACCCAGAGTGGGGGTACATTCTGGGGGTTGAATACGGGAATCTCGCCCCTCGTACACACAAAACTTGTAAGTGTACCCTGAGGTACTCTCACAAAGTTTGGACAGCTTCACGCCATACCTTACCCGCTTAGAGGGAACATACTGGTGGAAAAGAGGTCTCCCCTTGAAAGCAATGAGAGACTCATCAACCGCGACCTCCCTTCCAGGTACATAGGCCTGTACAAATTTGGCCCCAAAGTGATCAATGACCAGCCTGATTTTGTACAGGCGGTCATAGGCAGGATCACCTTGGGGGGGACATGCTGCATTATCTGAATAATGCAGGTATTCCTGGATGGCCTCAAACCGGGAGCGTGTCATGGCCATACTGTAAAGTGGGGTCTGGTAGAGGACGTCCCCACTCCAGCAATGCCTGACACTAGGTTTCTTGACTAGGCCCATGTGCAGCACGAGGCCCCAAAATGTCCTCATCTCGGCTGCACTGACCGGAGTCCAGCCACCGGGCCTAGCCAAAAAGGAGCCCGGGTGTTGAGCAACGAACTATGGGGCGTACAGGTTCGTCTACTCCACCATCAGATTTACAAAGTGGTCACTGAAAAAAAGACTAAAAAAGTAATATTCAGTGAAGCCCACTGTGGAAATCTGAATTCCTGGTTGGCCTACGAAATCAGGAATCACGGGCTCATAACGCTCTGGGGTATACCAGAGAAGTTCACCGGCAGGGGGCTCCGGTGGATTTAACTGGTGGGCTGTAAAACTAGTACGAGCCCCAGAGCAGCTCGTACTAGGGTGGGCCACAGGGACCCTAGCATGGCGGTCCCTTTGCTCCGCCGCCTTGGGGGGTCATCATCATCGCTAGATAATAAGGAGGATGCGGATGACAAAAGGAAAGTGGGGTCATCCTCGTCCTCACTGGGACTCTCGGACTCGGAGGCAAGCTGGGCGTATGCCTCCTTGGCCGAGAACATCCAGCGGGCCATAGGGGAGTGTGTGTGTGCGTGTGTGTGTGCGTGCGTGGAAAACTTTATTTGGTGTGCGTGTGTGTGGGGGCACGGGTGTTTGCAAACTCACCCGAAACCTAACGGATAAAAAAAAAAAAGACTAACAAAAAAAAGGGCAAAAAATGTAAAAACAAAAAATCTAAATTCAAAATTGCTGATCAACCGTCCGAAGTTGATCACCTGTGGGGTGTGCGATGCGCTAACAGTGGCCGGAAACAGTCAGCGTACGCACAAAAAAAAAAAAAAAACTCCTTGCGCCCGAAAAAAAGTTTTTGGGGGGGGGAGCAGGGGGGGCAAGCTGCAGCACCCCTGGGGGGTCTAGGGTCACACAGCTGTGCTGTGGACCCCAGACACCCGATTTAGGGTGATGCAATCAAAAAAATGTTTTTTTCCCCTTCTCACTAACTTTCCCTAAAATATCCCTGCCTAACCTAACCTTTCCCTAACCTTTCCCTAACCTTTCCCTAATTACCTGGGTGCTGGGGCACAGATGGGGGTGCTGGCTGGAGATCCGTGCAGCTGGCGAACCACGTGCAATTTAAATGACCCGCCGTGTATTAGTGGCGAAATAAAAATATATTCGCCGTTCTGCATAGCACTTATCTGTTGAAAAGCCTTTCGTGTTGTGTAAAAGTAGAAAAAAATGAGGTGCAGTGATATACTCTAAAGGCCTGTTTGCCGTTTATTAATGGCGAAATAAAAATATATTCGCTGTTTTGCATAGCACTTATCTGTTAACCACCTCCGGACCGCCTAACGCAGGATTGCGTTCCGGAGGTGGCAGCGCTGCGCAGAGTCACGCATATACGCGTCATCTCGCGAGACGCGAGATTTCGCTCAAAGCCGGCCCGCGCATGCGCATCGCGGGCCGGCAAAATTAAAAGAAGTATTTCGTCACCAGCCTGCCAGCAACGATCATTGGCTGGCAGGCTGGCGATTTTCAAAAAATCCAATCCAAAGTCATATAACAGATCATATTAGTAAATATGATCTGTTATATGGATTGTCTGCTCCTCTGCTGGTCCTTTTCGTCGGTTGGATCCAGCAGAGGAGCAGACTGAACTGTGAGTACACCAACACTACACCTTAGCCCCAGATCACCCACCTGCACCCCAATTAACCCTTTGATCACCCCTTTGATCGCCCCTGTCAATCACTAGTGAAAGGAAAAAAAGTGATCAGTGTAAACTGTCACTTTTTTTTTTTCACTGGTATTGGCTGTTAGGTTTTAGGGATAGTTTAGGCCCCTTGGTTAGGTAGTTAGCGTCAGTTAGCGCCCACCCCACCGCACCGCAGTCACTTTTATTCGCTGTTTAGCGTATCGCTTATCAGCATTTGTACTTTTATAGTATCTGTAAGTGATCAAAACTGATCACGGTCAGATCTATAATAGTATTAGTGTCACTTTAGTTTGCCCTCCACCCAAAACGCAGTGTTTGCCCGATCAGGCCTGATCGGTCGCCCACACGTGCGTTCACCCACGCCCGCCCCACCGCAGTGACAAAAAATATATATTTTTTGATCACTGCACATTCATTTTACACGCACTGCGGCGATAAAAAAATCAGTTTTGATATTTTTTATCAACCGCAGCGGCCTCCGGTACTTCGCCAGCCTCCCCTTTGTAAGACAGGTTTGCTTTTTTTCTTGGGTAGTCTCAGGGAATACCCCTAAATTTAGTAGTCCAAAATGTCAAACAGGGGGTATTCTTCTGAAGAGGCCTACAGGATTCTGACCCAGTCGGATGAGGAGTGGGAACCCTCATCTGACGAATCTAGCGGGTCAGAATATGAACCTGTGGAAAGCAGTGGCTCTCTGACCCAAAGTTCGGACGAGGAGGTGGAGGTCCCTGGCAGCACCAGGCGTACCCGGCCCCATGTCGCTAGACCACAGGTTACGCAGGATCCGCTTCAAGAGCAGCAGAGTGGGGCTGTCGCTGCCGGATCACGTGGTGAGGCATACACCAGCAGCGCAGCCCTTCCTGGACCTAGTACCAGCACTGCCGTACAACCTGGTGAAGTAGCGAGCACCAGAAGGGCAGTTGAAGCTGGTACGGTGGCACGTGCACTAGTTACCCCGTCGCAGCCACCGCACAGACAGGCCCGTAGAGCCCCTAGAGTCCCTGAGGTGCTGGCAAATCCTGATTGGCAGTCACCAACTTCAGCCGCACCAGTAGTTCCCCCTTTCACCGCCCAGTCTGGAGTTCGGGTTGAGACGGCTCAAATCGGTTCGGCCCTGGGATTTTTTGAGCTGTTCTTGACTGCGGAGCTCTTGGACTTAGTCGTGGCAGAGACCAACCAGTATGCCACACAATTTATAACCGCAAACCCGGGAAGCTATTATGCCCAGCCTTTCCGGTGGAAACCAGTCCAAGTTTCCGAACTTAAAATTTTTTTGGGCCTTCTCCTCAACATGGGCCTGACAAAAAAGCATGAATTGCGGTCATATTGGTCAACGCACCCAATTCATCACATGCCCATGTTCTCTGCTGCTATGTCCAGGACACGATTTGAGACCATCCTCCGTTTTCTGCATTTTAGCGACAACACCACCTCCCGTCCCAGAGGCCACCCTGCTTTTGACCGGCTCCACAAAATTCGGCCCCTCATAGACCATTTCAACCTGAAATTTGCAGATTTGTATACCCCTGAGCAAAACATCTGCGTAGACGAGTCCCTAATACATTTTACCGGGCGCCTTGGCTTCAAACAATACATCCCAAGCAAGCGTACCCGGTATGGGGTCAAATTGTATAAGCTCTGTGAAAGGGCCACAGGCTATACCCACAAATTTCGGATCTATGAGGGAAAAGATCAGACCCTGGAGCCGGTCGGTTGCCCTGACTACCTGGGGAGCAGTGGGAAGACAGTCTGGGACTTGGTGTCACCCTTATTCGGCAAGGGGTACCATCTTTATGTGGACAATTTCTACACAAGTGTGGCCCTCTTTAGGCATTTGTTTCTAGAACGGATTTGCGCCTGTGGCACCGCGCGAACTAGTCGCGTGGGCTTCCCCCAACGGCTTGTAACCACCCGTCTTGCAAGGGGGCAGAGGGCTGCCTTGTGTAACAAAGAACTGCTCGCGGTGAAATGGAGAGACAAGCGTGACGTTTACATGCTCTCCTCCATTCACGCAGACACGACAATCCAAATTGAGCGAGCAACCCGTGTCATTGAAAAGCCCCTCTGTGTCCACGACTATAATGCGCTCATGGGAGGGGTGGACTTCAATGACCAGATGTTGTCTCCGTATTTAGTTTCCCGCAGAACCAGACGCTGGTATAAGAAGGTGTCTGTATATTTGAATCAATTGGCGCTGTACAATAGTTTTGTTCTCTACAGTAAGGCTGGGAGAACAGGATCCTTCCTCAAATTCCAGGAAGAGATCATCGAGAACCTCCTTTACCCAGGAGGTTCCGTGGCCCCATCCACCAGTGTAGTTAGCCGTCTACACGAGCGACATTTCCCCAGTGTCGTTCCTGGTACCTCAACCCAACCGTCACCCCGAAAAAGATGTCGTGTCTGTAGCAGGAGTGGAATAAGGCGTGACACCCGCTATTTCTGTCCTGACTGTGCTGACCACCCTGCCCTATGCTATGGAGAGTGTTTCCGGAAGTACCACACACAGGTACACCTAGCATAGGGATCACATCTCACCAGGACAGGCACACAGGGCTATTAGGGCCCATTCACTCACAGCTGCTGCAAACCTCTCCTTTCACCTGGGATAAAGTGCATAACGTACTTCGCCACATCTTTGGGCGATTTGCGCTTTGCACATTGTCCCATGGGGAAGGAGAGGTTTGTTCTATAAGGGTAAAAAAAACGAAAAAAAAAAAAAAAAACGGTAAGTAAAAAAGTTAAACGTTCAGTTAAAAAAGTTTAAAAAAAGTTTCTATGTTCTGTTCAACAGTTAATAAAGTTATTGCTTTGCGGCCTGGTTTTTTCTTTTTTGTTTTGTTTTTTTTACCTTTCAGGTGGACCAACCGATCGACTAGCTGCAGCACTGATGTGCATTCGGACAGAAGCATTGCGCTGCTGTCAGATTACACGCAAGTCGGTGTATGCGGCGCTGCAAGACGAGATTTCTCCTCTGCAGTAAAAGATACGTTTGCTGAGGCATATGAGCTGAGGAGGTGGCGGTGTTCATATACTTTGGCAAACACTTTGTATATATAAAAAAAAAAATCCCGGCAATGATTTATTCATCCACATCGATTGATGTGAATGGAGAAATCTGGTTTGCCAGGGCATACGAGCTGAAGTGGGTATGGATGTTGGGCGGAGCTCCTATGTCCTGGCAGACGCCTTTCCCCTCCTTTTTCTTTTTTTGGCAGAGATTTTTTCATCCACATTGATCGATGCGAATGAAGAAATCTGTGCCGTTCATTTTTTTCTTTCAGCCCAGAGGCTGAACGGAAAAAAAAAATCTCATTACCCGTATGCTCAATATAAGGAGAATAGCAGAAACTCCTAATGCTGGGCATACATGTAATGATTGCGGAGACCCTCAAATGCCAGGGCAGTACAAACACCCCACAAATAACACCATTTTGGAAAGAAGACACCCCAAGGTATTCGCTGAGAGGCATATTGAGTCCATGAAAGATTGAAATTTTTGTCCCAAGTTAGCGGAAAGGGAGACTTTGTGAGAACAAAATCAAAAAAATCAATTTCCGCTAACTTGTGCCAAAATTTTTTTTTTTCAATGAACTCGCCATGCCCCTCATTGAATACCTTGGGGTGTCTTCTTTCCAAAATGGGGTCACATGTGGGGTATTTATACTGCCCTGGCATTTTAGGGGCCCCAAAGAGTGAGAAGAAGTCTGGTATCCAAATGTCTAAAAATGCCCTCCTAAAAGGAATTTGGGCCCCTTTGCCCACCTAGGCTGCAAAAAAGTGTCACACATCTGGTATCTCCGTACTCAGGAGAAGTTGAGGAATGTGTTTTGGGGTGTCTTTTTACATATACCCATGCTGGGTGAGAGAAATATCTTGGTCAAATGCCAACTTTGTATAAAAAAATGGGAAAAGTTGTCTTTTGCCAAGATATTTCTCTCACCCAGCATGGGTATATGTAAAATGACACCACAAAACACATTCCCCACCTTCTCCTGAGTACGGAGATACCAGATGTGTGACACTTTTTTTCAGCCTAGGTGGGCAAAGGGGCCCACATTCCAAAGAGCACCTTTCGGATTTCACAGGTCATTTACCTACTTACCACACATTAGGGCCCCTGGAAAATGCCAGGGCAGTATAACTACCCCACAAGTGACCCAATTTTGGAAAGAAGACACCCCAAGGTATTCCGTGAGGGGCATGGCGAGTTCCTAGAATTTTTTATTTTTTGTCACAAGTTAGTGGAAAATGATGATTTTTTTTTTTGATTTTTTTTTCATACAAAGTCTCATATTCCACTAACTTGTGACAAAAAATAAAAACTTCCATGAACTCACTATGCCCATCAGCGAATACCTTGGGGTCTCTTCTTTCCAAAATGGGGTCACTTGTAGGGTAGTTATACTGCCCTGGCATTCTAGGGGCCCAAATGTGTGGTAAGGAGTTTGAAATCAAATTCAGTAAAAAATGACCTGTGAAATCCGAAAGGTGCTCTTTGGAATGTGGGCCCCTTTGCCCACCTAGGCTGCAAAAAAGTGTCACACATCTGGTATCTCCGTACTCAGGAGAAGTTGAGGAATGTGTTTTGGGGTGTCTTTTTACATATACCCATGCTGGGTGAGATAAATATCTTGGTCAAATGCCAACTTTGTATAAAAAAATGGGAAAAGTTGTCTTTTGCCAAGATATTTCTCTCACCCAGCATGGGTATATGTAAAATGACACCCCAAAACACATTCCCCACCTTCTCCTGAGTACGGAGATACCAGATGTGTGACATTTTGTTGCAGCCTAGGTGGGCAAAGGGGCCCATATTCCAAAGAGCACCTTTCGGATTTCACAGGTCATTTTTTACAGAATTTGATTTCAAACTCCTTACCACACATTTGGGCCCCTAGAATGCCAGGGCAGTATAACTACCCCACAAGTGACCCCTTTTTGGAAAGAAGAGACCCCAAGGTATTCGCTGATGGGCATAGTGAGTTCATGGAAGTTTTTATTTTTTGTCACAAGTTAGTGGAATATGAGACTTTGTATGAAAAAAAAAAAAAAAAAAAAATCATCATTTTCCACTAACTTGTGACAAAAAATAAAAAATTCTAGGTACTCGCCATGCCCCTCACGGAATACCTTGGGGTGTCTTCTTTCCAAAATGGGGTCACTTGTGGGGTAGTTATACTGCCCTGGCATTCTAGGGGCCCAAATGTGTGGTAAGGAGTTTGAAATCAAATTCTGTAAAAAATGACCTGTGAAATCCGAAAGGTGCTCTTTGGAATATGGGCCCCTTTGCCCACCTAGGCTGCAAAAAAGTGTCACACATCTGGTATCTCCGTACTCAGGAGAAGGTGGGGAATGTGTTTTGGGGTGTCATTTTACATATACCCATGCTGGGTGAGATAAATATCTTGGCAAAAGACAACTTTTCCCATTTTTTTATACAAAGTTGGCATTTGACCAAGATATTTATCTCACCCAGCATGGGTATATGTAAAAAGACACCCCAAAACACATTCCTCAACTTCTCCTGAGTACGGAGATACCAGATGTGTGACACTTTTTTGCAGCCTAGGTGGGCAAAGGGGCCCACATTCCAAAGAGCACCTTTCGGATTTCACAGGTCATTTTTTACTGAATTTGATTTCAAACTCCTTACCACACATTTGGGCCCCTAGAATGCCAGGGCAGTATAACTACCCCACAAGTGACCCCATTTTGGAAAGAAGAGACCCCAAGGTATTCGCTGATGGGCATAGTGAGTTCATGAAAGTTTTTATTTTTTGTCACAAGTTAGTGGAATATGAGACTTTGTATGAAAAAAATAAAATAAAAATAAATCATCATTTTCCACTAACTTGTGACAAAAAATAAAAAATTCTAGGAACTCGCCATGCCGCTCACGGAATACCTTGGGGTGTCTTCTTTCCAAAATGGGGTCACTTGTGGGGTATTTATACTGCCCTGGCATTCTAGGGGCCCAAATGTGTGGTAAGGAGTTTGAAATCAAATTCTGTAAAAAATGACCTGTGAAATCCGAAAGGTGCTCTTTGGAATATGGGCCCCTTTGCCCACCTAGGCTGCAAAAAAGTGTCACACATCTGGTATCTCCGTACTCAGGAGAAGTTGGGGAATGTGTTTTGGGGTGTCTTTTTACATATACCCATGCTGGGTGAAATAAATATCTTGGTCAAATGCCAACTTTGTATAAAAAAATGGGAAAAGTTGTCTTTTGCCAAGATATTTATCTCACCCAGCATGGGTATATGTAAAATGACACCCCAAAACACATTCCCCACCTTCTCCTGAGTACGGAGATACCAGATGTGTGACACTTTTTTGCAGCCTAGGTGGGCAAAGGGGCCCATATTCCAAAGAGCACCTTTCAGATTTCACAGGTCATTTTTTACTCAATTTGATTTCAAACTCCTTACCACACATTTGGGCCCCTAGAATGCCAGGGCAGTATAACTACCCCACAAGTGACCCCATTTTGGAAAGAAGAGACCCCAAGGTATTCGCTGATGGGCATAGTGAGTTCATAGAACTTTTTATTTTTTGTCACAAGTTAGTGGAATATGAGACTTTGTAAAAAAAAAAAAAAAAAAAAAATCATCATTTTCCGCTAACTTGTGACAAAAAATAAAAAGTTCTATGAACTCACTATGCCCATCAGCGAATACCTTAGGGTGTGTACTTTCCGAAATGGGGTCATTTGTGGGGTGTTTGTACTGTCTGGGCATTGTAGAACCTCAGGAAACATGACAGGTGCTCAGAAAGTCAGAGCTGCTTCAAAAAGCGGAAATTCACATTTTTGTACCATAGTTTGTAAACGCTATAACTTTTACCCAAACCATTTTTTTTTTTTACCCAAACATTTTTTTTTAATCAAAGACATGTAGAACAATTAATTTAGAGCAAAATTTATATATGGATGTAGTTTTTTTTGCAAAATTTGACAACTGAAAGTGAAAAATTTCATTTTTTTGCAAAAAAATCGTTAAATTTCGATTAATAACAAAAAAAGTAAAAATGTCAGCAGCAAAGAAATACCACCAAATGAAAGCTCTATTAGTGAGAAGAAAAGGAGGTAAAATTCATTTGGGTGGTAAGTTGCATGACCGAGCAATAAATGGTGAAAGTAGTGTAGGTCAGAAGTGTAAAAAGTGGCCTGGTCTTTCAGGGTGTTTAAGCACTGGGGGCTGAAGTGGTTAAAAAGCTTTTTGTGTAAAAGTAGAAAAAAATTAGGGCCTAATTGCCATTCAGCTGTCCAGTGATATATTCCACAACCCTGTTTGCCATGTATTAGTGGCAAAATAAAAATATATTCGCTGTTCAGCGTTGCACTTATCTGTTGAAAAGCCTTTGGTGTAGTGTAAAAGTAGGAAAAAATAAGGGCCTATTTGCCGTTCAGCGGTGCAGTTATATGTGGTGAAGCCCTTTTTGCTGTATTGACCGAATTACGTAGTGATGAAATTTTATATGTGAAACAGGCTTTTTGGGGAAAATTGATGGGTGATTGTAGATTTTGTTCTGTATGAACCGAATTCCATTATCCTTTCGTTGGTGAAATTTTCGATTTAAAACATGTTTTTTTTCGGGATAATTGATGGGTGACTGCACACCTCCTTATGCAGTAAACATAATGAAGACGCTGATGCCAACAACCAGCAGACTTTGCCTTTACCATCTATTCACAATAAAATCAACCAGCTTCAGTAAGTTGAAAACATTCATGTGTTTTTATCTGCTCCGTCTGCATTCGATCTCCACAGCACACAAGACATGACAGGAGAGCCTCTGTTTTGGAGTCCAAGTCCAGTTTCTTAAGATCAGAGTTCCATCAGAATTGTGCGTAACATTCTTGCTCCCTTTGCATAGCCATAACAAAAGGACTCCGTAGGGAAAAGAAAATTATATTTGTCGTTCAGCGTTGGACTTATATGTTGAAAAGCCTTGTGTAGTGTAAAAGCTGAAAAAAATAAGGACCTATTAGCCGTTCAGCGGTGCAGTTATATGTGGTAAAGCCCTTTTTGCAGTGAAATTTTTTATGTGACACAGGCTTATTTTCGGAAAATTTATGGGTGATTGTAAACCTCCTATAGCGGTATTGACCGAATTACTTAGTGGTGAAATTCTTTATGTGACACTGGCTTTTTTTCTGAAAATGTATGGGTGATTGTACACCTCCTTTTGTGGTATGGACCAAATTACTTAGTGGTGAAATTCTTTATGTGACACTGGCTTTTTTTCTTAAAATTTATCGGTGATTGTACACCTCCAATTGCGGTATGGACCAAATTACTTAGTGGTGAAATTCTTTATGTGACACTGGCTTTTTTTGGGAAAATGTATGAGTGATTGTACACCTCCTATTGCGGTACAGACCAAATTACTTAGTGGTGAAATTCTTTATGTGTCCCCATTGTATCAGCACTTGCCTAGATTTTTGCTAGATTTTAGATGACACTGGACTCTTTGGGTTGCTGCCCAAAACACCCATGTGATAAACTGCCCCTGAGTATGGTTATCTGGCACTTGAACGTCAGACCTTTTATGAAACAGTAATGATGGGTATGAGAAATGTACTAGCGCTTCTCGTGCTCAGTGCCATGTTGACAGTGTGGCAATGAAAGGCAGAAGACAGGTCATTAGATTGTACAGGACAAGCAGGAGAGGACATTCTGCACTGTAGCCTGTCAACCACTGCAATTCTGACCAAAACATGAAAGGGCAGAGCCCAAATACACAGAATATTTTGGGGGTCAGAAGTGCTTGTAATAACTTGTAACTTAATAATAATTGTTTTCTTGTTAACATTTCAGTGCATTTAAAATGAAGAAAACATTTAAACTCTTGACTTCAAAAGTTGTAACTTTTTATATCTACAGCTTCTATGCAGACCTGCATGTTTTCTCGGTTACAGACTGCAAACAAACCTTGTGTAATCTGATCCTGCAGTTAAATGTTACTGCTTTCCATGTGTCCCTAGTGCAATTGTTTGACGTTATCAAGAACTAGGGGTCAAACACAGTATGAGAGGGTCAGAATACACATAGGGCCAGATTTACTAACCCTATAGATGGCATAAGCTTAGACAGGCTGTCTAGACCTGCACCTGATTTATCCACAGGGGCCCAGGCTGGATAATAAATCTGATGCAGGAATAAACACTGTTCACTGAAGCTTACTATCAGACAGATTTTTATGCCAGAATTGTGGTGCAGTTTCGGTGCAAAATGCTGTATCTTAGGCCCAACCCTTTTCCCACAAAGCTCCACTCTTTCCAACTAAGTCCCACACCCTTGTTGAGCATGTCAGGAAAAAAGTGTAGAACCCCTACATGAAACAAATTGTACTACTTTAGACATATTTTTGTCATAGACACATTAGTAAATCTCGGTCAAGGTTTCTTTTTACTCAATGAAATTTTTTAAATGGTTTCATTTTTATTCTAGATGCCTTTAAGCAATGCACAACATGGTTGGAAAAGTGTAAATATCCTTTAAATATCTTTTATCCTTTGAACTGTAAGCTAAGATACAGATGTAGGACTTTTACAGATGTCACTTGCTACATCTGTAAAATTAATAATGGTTAAGAATATTGCACTTTTAGTTTCGGTCCCCCAACCACTGCTTTTTTTTTAGCGTGCCTTATACATTTTAGGACCCCTTTACATGGCCTAATGTAACAAACAATTGTTGGGAAGGAAGTGTTCCTTCCTGACAATCTCCTGCTGGTCAGTGAAGGAGCCTGCTCAATTTACATGCAGTGATCTCCTCCATAGTATTGTGAGAAGTAGTGTTGAGCGAAGCAAGCAAAGTCGCTTTGGTCAAAACTTTGTTTGAATATATACAGAGATTTGTCTCCGTACAGTATTCAAATGTATGGGCTCCGCTGAGGTGAATTGAGTCTTGTAAGACTTTGGTGATAACTTCAGAGTCTGATTATTAAACTTGAAAAACATTTTAAAACTGGTATCCGAAGTCCGCTTCGGTCCCAACTGGTAACTCAGTACTGAAGCCGACTTCAGATCCAAGTTTTAAAATGGTTTTCAAGTTGAAAAATCTAATCCCAAAGTTATTCATCAAAGTTCAGTGAGACTTTGGTGATAATGAAGTTGCCTCGCCAGGGCCCATACATTTTAATGCTGTACGGAGATGGATCACCATACAGCATTAAAACTACGTTTTGAGCAAAGTAACTTCAGATCTAGGATCCAAAACCTGCTTTACTCATCCCTAGTGAGGAGTTATTGCTCATGCCATTGCTTGTCCCCATACAGAATCATTGTTTGCCAGCAGCACAGTGTTGTTTAGACATCATGATCTGCTGCTGACAAAGAATTATCTAGGTGTCCGCATGAACAATCCTATTACCCAATGTGCAAGAGTTTCATCGGTGGCACCTTTACACAGGCATTCGTAGGAACGCTTGTTAGCAATAATCTGCCTAAATATCAGGCATTGTAAAGGGCCCTTTAAAGGAACATTGGGAAAGTGGATTACTTCTCTTGCAACTGAGTAAAGTTAAAACCATCTATATAAATATATAAATTAGGAAATGATGTGGGAGATATATCAAACCTGCTTGAAAGGAAAAGTAACAGAGTTGTCTATAGCAAAATATTAGTGTCTTTCATTTTCAAAATCACTTCTGAAAAATAAGAGCTGGAATCTGATGGCTAGGAGCATCTGCTCCACTTTTGCCTTGTACTTGTTTTGATAAATCTTTATTGTATCTATTCATATAAAACTACTGTAAAATAAAAATGTAATTTACATCCCAAAGCTTTCCATTTAACATAGTAACATAGTATATATGGCCGAAAAAAGACATTTGTCCATCCAGTTCGGCCTGTTATCCTGCAAGTTGATCCAGAGGAAGGCAAAAAAAAAAACCCTGTGAGGTAGAAGCCAATTTTCCCCACTTTAGGGTTATAAAAAATTCCTTCCCGACTCCAATCAGGCAATCAGAATAACTCCCTGGATCAAGGACCCCTCTCTAGTAGCTATAGCCTGTAATATTATTACACTCCAGAAATACATCCAGGCCCCTCTTGAATTCCTTTATTATACTCACCATCACCACCTCCTCAGGCAGAGAGTTCCATAGTCTCACTGCTCTTACCGTAAAGAATCCTCTTCTATGTTTGTGTACAAACCTTCTTTCCTCCAGACGCAGAGAATGTCCCCTCGTCACAGTCACAGTCCTGGGGATAAATAGATGATGGGATAGATCTCTGTACTGACCCCTGATATATTTATACATATTAATTAGATCTCCCCTCAGTCGTCTTTTTTCTAAAGTGAATAACCCTAATTTTGATAATCTTTCAGGGTACTGTAGTTGCCCCATTCCAGTTATTACTTTAGTTGCCCTCCTCTGGACCTTCTCCAGCTCTGCTATGTCTGCCTTGCTTACAGGAGCCCAGAACTGTACACAGTACTCCATATGTGGTAGGACTATGTTCTTTTCACGGGCATCTATGCCCCTTCTGATGCAACCCATTATCTTATTGGCCTTGGCAGCAGCTGCCTGACACTGTTTTTTGCAGCTTAGTTTGCTGTTTATTAAAATTCCTAGATCCTTTTCCATGTCAGTGTTACCGAGTGTTTTACCATTTAGTATGTACGGGTGACTTGCATTATTCCTTCCCATGTGCATAACTTTACATTTGTCAGTGTTAAACCTCATCTGCCACTTATCTGCCCAAGCCTCCAATCTATCCAGATCCCTCTGTAGTAGTATACTGTCCTCTTCAGTGTAAATTACTTTACACAGTTTAGTGTCATCTGCGAAAATTGATACTTTACAAGCCTTCTACGAGATCATTAATAAATATATTGAAGAGAATAGGGCCCAATACTGACCCCTGAGGTACTCCACTAGTGACAGTGACCCAATCTAATTGTGTACCACTAATAACCACCCTCTGTTTTCTATAAAGAATGATATCAAGCTATCCTTACTTCTTGATTGTAAATGATTTGTCTTCTGTTTCATTTACACAGCCATTTAAAAATCCTAATAGAATCTGAGATTTTAACACTAAACTCTTTTTCACGTGGATGAAAGCATGTGTCGCAATGATTAAACAGAAATGAGTCAGAAGAGGCTTGCTGTTTTTTCTGTCAAATTATCACTAAGTAAAGTTTGATTTAAGCAATTGTTTACCTTGCTGTCTAATATTCAAAGCTTATGTGCAAATTCCTCATAGGGAGAAACGTTAGGTCTTTAATCCTCACTCCTCCCCTTCTCTGCATTCCTTTACTGATTTCGAAACTATTCAAGTAAGAGGGGGGAGTTAATTCTGGATTAAAAACAAGTCCAGTGTGCGAGTAGTCTCACTTTGGGAGAAGCTGAGACAGAAGAAGCAATCTGCCTGAAGGACAAATGCCCAGTTAATGTTTATATAAAATGTCTTTACTTGGATATGTACTTCTGCTTACAGCTGCCTTATGCTGTACTGCAGCACCAGCCTCCCCTGACGGTAAGAGACCAATGTCCGCTAAAGGTTTAAAAAAAGAATGTTCTTGTTCTAATATATATATGTATATATACTTTTACTGTTTTTATACCTAGTATTAAAGGTAATATTGAGACACAAACAAATTATGCAGTGAAAAAGGTGACTAGTATAACAGTACTGCCCATTTATGTACATTTGAGGCGCAATTCATTAATTCATTTTAACTGTTCATCTGTTAATTCAGTAATCTTTGTGACGTATTGATAAAATTGGGGAATGAGCTGTTTGCTATGATTTTACACAAAAAATATCCAAATGAATGGTATATGTTTCATTAAAAAAATGCTGACCATTAGGTTGGCTGTATTTTGCATGGGACTGTCTCTGATGAGGCAACTACTGTAACTGACTCACTTATGAGAAATCTTAGATAATACATACTCTTTGTGGAGTAACAAACTCCATTATGCTGCATGGACAACTTGTACATGGCTACAATTATATCTAAGCATACAATAGCTACATAAACAAGATACCAAACAGTCTTTTTTAGATTTTTTATAATTAGTTGTTTTTATGGAATTTTTATCTAGTCAAACTACTAAGATGTGCTATAAAAGTAAAGAATCAGAGGCAATTTAACATTTTGTAGCACTAAACTGATCTAAAGTCTTTAGTGTTCCTTCAGTCAGTGTTCATTTCTAGTGTCCTGAAAAAACTACTAATTTTTAAATGTAATGTGCATTTTACATTGTGCTGTTTATGGTGTTTTGGTGGTGCCTTTTTAATATATACAGTATATAGATCAAAGATGAATGAATCAATTTGACCCATATTTAAAAAAAACAATTCTTATTAGGTACAATCAGAATTTCTTCCCATTCGTTTGAGTAGAATTTTGCCAGAGAGAAAGAGAGAGACTTTCCAGGCATTTAAAGCACTTTCGATTGCTGTAGAGTCGACTTATGCTTGAATCAAACTTCGTTCCTGATTCTGACTAATTGGACAAAAATGAATTTTAGTAAATTCACTTTGAATTATAAGTATAGATAAAGTATTACAAAGAAAAAAATAAGGGGTTGGGTCAGCACAACCTGCCTGCAGGTGCACATCACTATGGCGAAATACATATACAAACGGAAAATGCAAATGTGATCGCACACTACATCCAGCACTCTGCCCTCCATGCTGGATGAGACATTGGTTTATATTTTGGCCAAAGCATAGTAAGCCACTCACCGCGTCAAGGCTGTCTCATGAGTGGTCCCTAACTCTTGTTCCTACCTGTTCATGGGCCATGACAGCCACATAAAATCCAGGGAATGCAGGTCAGCATGCAAGCCAAGTACACTTTGCTTGTAACCCCGTCCGGTGCCATTACAGCTTTCATCGGATCCAGGGATGCAAGTACCAACATGCATGCTGAACCCACCATATACTTCTCCTGGAGCCAGATGGCTAATGGTAGGTTCTATACAAGCAGACTCAGTTTTATACTGACTTTAAAACCAGCCTCAAGGACAGATTAACTGGTCAGGTGTGCAATGACTCCAAGGAGATCGCCACGCCTCCAATATATACTACAAAGAAAAAAATAAGGGGTTGGGTCAGCACAACCTGCCTGCAGGTGCACATCACTATGGCGAAATACATATACAAACGGAAAATGCAAATGTGATCGCACACTACATCCAGCACTCTGCCCTCCATGCTGGATGAGACATTGGTTTATATTTTGGCCAAAGCATAGTAAGCCACTCACCGCGTCAAGGCTGTCTCATGAGTGGTCCCTAACTCTTGTTCCTACCTGTTCATGGGCCATGACAGCCACATAAAATCCAGGGAATGCAGGTCAGCATGCAAGCCAAGTACACTTTGCTTGTAACCCCGTCCGGTGCCATTACAGCTTATATATATGTATTTCGCCATAGTGATGTGCACCTGCAGGCAGGTTGTGCTGACCCAACCCCTTATTTTTTTCTTTGTAGTATATATTGGAGGCGTGGCGATCTCCTTGGAGTCATTGCACACCTGACCAGTTAATCTGTCCTTGAGGCTGGTTTTAAAGTCAGTATAAAACTGAGTCTGCTTGTATAGAACCTACCATTAGCCATCTGGCTCCAGGAGAAGTATATGGTGGGTTCTGCATGCATGTTGGTACTTGCATCCCTGGATCCGATGAAAGCTGTAATGGCACCGGACGGGGTTACAAGCAAAGTGTACTTGGCTTGCATGCTGACCTGCATTCCCTGGATTTTATGTGGCTGTCATGGCCCATGAACAGGTAGGAACAAGAGTTAGGGACCACTCATGAGACAGCCTTGACGCGGTGAGTGGCTTACTATGCTTTGGCCAAAATATAAACCAATGTCTCATCCAGCATGGAGGGCAGAGTGCTGGATGTAGTGTGCGATCACATTTGCATTTTCCGTTTGTATATGTATTTCGCCATAGTGATGTGCACCTGCAGGCAGGTTGTGCTGACCCAACCCCTTATTTTTTTCTTTGTAGTATATATTGGAGGCGTGGCGATCTCCTTGGAGTCATTGCACACCTGACCAGTTAATCTGTCCTTGAGGCTGGTTTTAAAGTCAGTATAAAACTGAGTCTGCTTGTATAGAACCTACCATTAGCCATCTGGCTCCAGGAGAAGTATATGGTGGGTTCAGCATGCATGTTGGTACTTGCATCCCTGGATCCGATGAAAGCTGTAATGGCACCGGACGGGGTTACAAGCAAAGTGTACTTGGCTTGCATGCTGACCTGCATTCCCTGGATTTTATGTGGCTGTCATGGCCCATGAACAGGTAGGAACAAGAGTTAGGGACCACTCATGAGACAGCCTTGACGCGGTGAGTGGCTTACTATGCTTTGGCCAAAATATAAACCAATGTCTCATCCAGCATGGAGGGCAGAGTGCTGGATGTAGTGTGCGATCACATTTGCATTTTCCGTTTGTATAGATAAAGTATTGCAGTATATCAATTTATTTATAGATAAGGCAATCCAAAATTTGGTTGGATGCTTCAGTCCACAGTCATTTTACACTTGCAGTTAAACATAAAAAATATCATAAAAGCATTGGGGATCATTTACTAACAGATATACACCACTTTTTGGAGTACTGTATATCTGTTTCAGATTTTGGCGCAAAGGTTATTTGCGACGCAATCTGTGACTTTTTCCTGCTCACGCCAGGTCAAGAAAAAGGCAGTGTGGTGTGGGAGGGGAAGCGGGTGGGCCACCAGGCCCGTCTCATTTATCATTTTCTACGCCTGTTTTAGGCATAGAAAATGGTCTAAATCTATGCCAGCAAAGAAGCTGGCGAAGATTTAGACAGGAAGTGGATACGCCAAAGTTATGTAGAGGCCGGCCCCTGTACATAAATTCAGCGCATCCAAAGACAGCTAAAGGGGTATTAAGACTGGCGTCTAAAATGCTGGTCTTAATAAATGAGTCTCAATACTGTCTAATATTAAGACTGTATGTTGCTACAGGCAACAAAATTTTTTACAGTTTTTATATACGTGAGACCTTTAGTTTTTTCATTCCCTCAAAGACTTTATAGCTAGTGAGAAAGTTAGGGACCTGGGTGCTGCTTCTTCTTAACTGGGTGATTAAACCATAATAGGTATTGAGCCAATTTGATATAATTGGCTAGGATATCCATATAGTAGTGAGTAGCGGACAGCTAGCTCTCTTTTGTTATGATGCAATATTTTTTTTCTATTTAAATCCGCTACCAGTTTGCACACAGTTACATATAAGCATATACATATATTTCTCACACAGACTACACATTATATCTCTCGTATAGTCATGAGAAAAAAGTACACCCTTGAATTTTATGGTTTTATGCATCAGGACATAATTAAAAACATCTGGTACTTAGAAGGTCATAAAATTAGGTAAATCCAAGCTCAGATGAACACCTAGCAGATTCCACCACTTCATTTATTTAACAAAACCAAGGCCAAAGAAAAGCCATATGTGAAAAACTAAGTACACCCCATGAATAAATAGGACCATCCTATGAAACAATAACTTGAAGTAATAGTTTTTTGTATGTTTTTTCTCACGTTGTTCTGGAGAACATTTTGCCCATTCTTCTTTACAACGTTGTTTCAGTTCATTGAGGTTTATGGGCACTTGTTTATGAACAGTTCTCTTAAGGTCTGGCCTCAGAATTTCGGTTGGGTTGAGGTATGGATTTTGATTGGACCATTGCAACACCTTCAGTCTTTTCTTTTTCATTTCTATTTTGTTGTACCTTTGCTGGTGTGCTTGGGATCATTGCCCTGTTGCATGACCCATTTTTGGCTATGCTTTTACTGCTGGATAAATGACCTCACAAATAACTCTAGAATACTTTGGTATGCAGAGGAGTTCATGGTCTACTCAATCACTGCAAAACGCCCAAGTCCTGAGGCTGCAAAGTAAGCCCAAATAACCCCTCCACCACTGTGCTTGACAGTTGATATGAGGTGTTTTTGCTGATATGATGTTTGTGTTTTGCGTTTTGGCCAAGCATGGTTTCATCTTTTCAAAGAACATTATTCAAGGAATCTTGTGGTTTGTTCAGATGCAAATGTGCAAACTTAAGCCAGGCTGTCATGCTCTTTTTAGAAAGAAAAGGTTTTTCTCCTGGCAACCCTTCCAAATAAGCCATAATTGTATTGCACGTCAACATTTAAGATGTTAACTGGGGCCTGTGGAGTCTAACATGTAACTCTTGGGGTTTTTGTAATTTCTCTGCCCATTACACTGTAAATTTGCTAGGGTGTCCACCCCTTGGAAAGATTGGCACTTGCCTTAAATTTTTTTCACTTTCTTACTGTACAATGATGGAAATTATTGAATTGTTTGGAAATGGCCTTATACTTCTGCCCAAATTGCTTCTCTAGGAAAATTGTTGATGTCTTTGCTCCTTAGCATTGTGTTAGCACAAGCCTTAGAGGCCCTTTACACAGATTGACAATTGAACACTATTTAGAGATGACCGGGCGGTGTAAATGCACCATCGATTGTGCAGCACAAATGATCATTGTTTCCCAGTGGCAGATCGTGCTAGATCATCGTCCCATGTAAAGGGACCATAAATGCTCCAGACCAGCAAACTGCCCAAATCTCTGCTTTAATAGAGGTGATAACACTTCCTGATGATAAATTAATCTAGGCATTTGATCATCAGCACCTGGCTGCTACTTACCCTCTTAATTCTAGTAAGAGTGTACTTAATATTTAACACAGAGCTGCTGCATTTTGGCCTTGGTTTTATTAAATAAGTAATAACATGGTGTAAATTTGTCATGCGTCATGTTCGTCTGAGGTTGTTTGTAGTTTGTTAAAAATAAAAAATAAAATACTCAGTTTATTATTAGAGATGGCCCGAACTATCCGACGGCGAACAGTTCCCGGCGAACATAGCTTGTTCGCGTTCGCCTCTGCCGGGCGAACACATGCGATGTTCGGTCCGCCCCCTATACATCATCATTGAGCAAACTTTGACCCTGTACCTCACAGTCAGCAGACACATTCCAGCCAATCAGCAGCATACCCTCCCTCCCAGACCCTCCCACCTCCTGCACAGCATCCATTTTAGATTCATTCTGAAGCTGCAGTCTTAGTGAGAGGAGGGAGACTGTAACTGCTGCTGATTTAATTGGGAAATCGATAGCTAGGCTAGTGAATTCAGTGTCCACTCCAGTCCTGAAAGACTCATCTGATCTCTGCTGTAAGGACAGCGTCCTGACAGCACCCCAAAAAGCCCTTTTTAGGGCTGCAACATTAGTCTGCTTTTTTTTTTTCCTTTATATACATATTGCAGTTGCCTGGCCTGCCTGTGTGTGAGGAGCTGCAGGCCCACAGACTGTAGTGTGCCCACTGCCAGTGCTCACCCCTGTCATTCCGTGTGGCACAGGACTTTGCTTAAAAAAAGGCACTTAATTTTTACACTTTAATCTAAGGTTAGTTGCCTGCCAGTGTGTGTCAGGCTGACTTCCACTGACTGTAGTGTGCCCACTGCCAGTGCCCACCACTCATACCGGCTGGCACAGGACTTTGCATAAAAAAGGCATTTAATTTTTACACTTTAGTGTAATTTCAGCTGCTTGCCTGCTGCTAGTGTGTGTCAGGCCGACTTCAACTGACTGTAGTGTGCCCACTGCCAGTGCCCACCCCTGTCATCCCGTGTGGCACAGGACTTTGCTTAAAAAATAGGCACTTAATTTTTACACTTTAATCTAAGGTTAGTTGCCTGCCAGTGTGTGTCAGGCTGACTTCCACTGACTGTAGTGTGCCCACTGCCAGTGCCCACCACTCATACCGGCTGGCACAGGACTTTGCTTAAAAAAGGCATTTAATTTTTACACTTTAATGTAATTTCAGCTGCTTGCCTGCTGCTAGTGTGTGTCAGGCCGACTTCAACTGACTGTAGTGTGCCCACTGCCAGTGCCCACCCCTGTCATACCGAGTGGCACAGGACTTTGCTTAAAAAATAGGCACTTAATTTTTACACTTTAATCTAAGGTTAGTTGCCTGCCAGTGTGTGTCAGGCTGACTTCCACTGACTGTAGTGTGCCCACTGCCAGTGCCCACCACTCATACCGGCTGGCACAGGACTTTGCTTAAAAAAGGCATTTAATTTTTACACTTTAATGTAATTTCAGCTGCTTGCCTGCTGCTAGTGTGTGTCAGGCCGACTTCAACTGACTGTAGTGTGCCCACTGCCAGTGCCCACCCCTGTCATCCCGAGTGGCACAGGACTTTGCTTAAAAAATAGGCACTTAATTTTTACACTTTAATCTAAGGTTAGTTGCCTGCCAGTGTGTGTCAGGCTGACTTTCACTGACTGTAGTGTGCCCACTGCCAGTGCCCACCACTCATACCGGCTGGCACAGGACTTTGCTTAAAAAAGGCATTTAATTTTTACACTTTAATGTAATTTCAGCTGCTTGCCTGCTGCTAGTGTGTGTCAGGCCGACTTCAACTGACTGTAGTGTGCCCACTGCCAGTGCCCACCCCTGTCATACCGAGTGGCACAGGACTTTGCTTAAAAAATAGGCACTTAATTTTTACACTTTAATCTAAGGTTAGTTGCCTGCCAGTGTGTGTCAGGCTGACTTCCACTGACTGTAGTGTGCCCACTGCCAGTGCCCACCACTCATACCGGCTGGCACAGGACTTTGCTTAAAAAAGGCATTTAATTTTTACACTTTAATGTAATTTCAGCTGCTTGCCTGCTGCTAGTGTGTGTCAGGCCGACTTCAACTGACTGTAGTGTGCCCACTGCCAGTGCCCACCCCTGTCATACCGAGTGGCACAGGACTTTGCTTAAAAAATAGGCACTTAATTTTTACACTTTAATCTAAGGTTAGTTGCCTGCCAGTGTGTGTCAGGCTGACTTCCACTGACTGTAGTGTGCCCACTGCCAGTGCCCACCACTCATACCGGCTGGCACAGGACTTTGCATAAAAAAGGCATTTAATTTTTACACTTTAGTGTAATTTCAGCTGCTTGCCTGCTGCTAGTGTGTGTCAGGCCGACTTCAACTGACTGTAGTGTGCCCACTGCCAGTGCCAACCACTGATACCGGGTGGCACAGTAGCTTGCCGATAAATAAGGCATTTAATTTTTAGACAGTAGTCTAAATTCAGTTGCTTGCCTGCTGCCAGTGTGTGTCAGGCCCGCTTCCACTGACTGTAGTGTGCCCACTGCCAGTGCCAACCACTGATACCGGGTGGCACAGTAGCTTGCCGATAAATAAGGCATTTAATTTTTAGACAGTAGTCTAAATTCAGTTGCTTGCCTGCTGCCAGTGTGTGTCAGGCCCTCTTCCACTGACTGTAGTGTGCCCACTGCCAGTGCCAACCACTCATACCGGGTGGCACAGTAGCTTGCCGATAAATAAGGCATTTAATTTTTACACTTTAGTGTAATTTCAGTTGCTTGCCTGCTGCCAGTGTGTGTCAGGCCCGCTTCCACTGACTGTAGTGTGCCCACTGCCAGTGCCAACCACTGATACCGGGTGGCACAGTAGCTTGCCGATAAATAAGGCATTTAATTTTTAGACAGTAGTCTAAATTCAGTTGCTTGCCTGCTGCCAGTCAGTGTGTCAGGCCCTCTTCCACTGACTGTAGTGTGCCCACTGCCAGTGCCAACCATTCATACCGGGTGGCACAGTAGCTTGCCGATAAATAAGGCATTTAATTTTTACACTTTAGTGTAATTTCAGTTGCTTGCCTGCTGCCAGTGTGTGTCAGGCCCTCTTCCACTGACTGTAGTGTGCCCACTGCCAGTGCCAACCACTGATACCGGGTGGCACAGTAGCTTGCCGATAAATAAGGCATTTAATTTTTAGACAGTAGTCTAAATTCAGTTGCTTGCCTGCTGCCAGTGTGTGTCAGGCCCACTTCCACAGACTGTAGTGTGCCCACTGCCAGTGCCAACCACTCATATCGGGTGTGACAGTAAATTGCACGGCGCAGACGCAGTCACCGTGGATTAAAACAGAGTGGAGGGAGCCAGCGTTTTTTTAACCATCTCCCCGTCCGAAAAATCTGTTTAATAAATGGCCCCCAGATTGGGGAGTCGGGGACGTTAGAGGGATTAAACTGATGAGAATAGTACTACAGAAAATACCACTCATATCGGGTGTGACAGTAAATTGCACGGCGCAGACGCAGTCACCGTGGATAAAAACAAAGGGGAGGGAGCCAGCGTTTTTTTAACCATCTCCCCGTTCGAAAAATCAATTCAATCGACCTTTCGGGGACCCTTGGTGTTGTACGTGGCTGGGTGGAGGAAGAAACCTTCAATGACATCACCGGGACGTGGCTAGCTTGGTATCCAACCTTGTGCAAATGGGGAGTTTGCGGTTGTGCAAATGAACTGTTTGCGGTGCATTAAAAGGGGAGTTTGGTCTGTCAATGTCTGTGATGCGGGCGTAACCCTTACACTACCTGATCGATACAACATCATACCTGATCGTATACACACACTGGATGTTTTAAAGCACGTTATTCCAAACAATTTAGGAATGTTAGTTGATTTATGCCCTTTATGGATTAAAACCCGACTCTGCGTCCACTACGTAATTTTCCATGGGAGTTTTGCCATAGATCCCCCTCCGGCATGCCACAGTCCAGGTGTTAGACCCCTTGAAACAACTTTCTCATCACTATTGTGGCCAGAAAGAGTCCCTGTGGGTTTTAAAATTCGCCTGTCTATTGAAGTCTATGGCGGTTCGCCCGGTTCGCCAGTTCGCGAACATTTGCGGAAGTTCGCGTTCGCTGTTCGCGAACTGAAAATTTTATGTTCGCGACATCACTATTTATTATATGAATGCATAGGCTGGATTAGAGGATGTATGCTGTGGACAGTACTATGCACCACTTTTGTATGAGAGGTCCACTAAAGGATATATCTGATATATCTGTGGGTCATTCTGAGCCTAGATAAATCTGTAACACACAGTCATGGGAGAGGGACAGGCCTGACTGCAAAGGAGGCAGGTAAGGGATGGGGTTTGCACAAATGTATTCCAAATTGGGCAGTCTGTGGGAGTTACCTGGGAATTTTGGGGTAGTCATGAAGGGCTGGAGAGTCCAGGGAGGGCCATGGGTCTGACTTAAGTTCCTGGGATTTGTTGCCAACTATGCTAACATGGACACAGAATCGATGGAGTGCAAATTTTATTTGATCTTCTTAACAAAAATAAAAACATTTAATCATATTCTGAATATAAGTGGGAATAATCATCACTTTTACCTCTAATTCAAACCTTTGTTTAGTGAAAATATTTTTTGTTGTGGATACTCGCTTTGTCACCAGTGAGAAAAATTGGCATCTTTCAAAATCCATTGTTAGTGTAAGAAAATAACATGACCATAACCTGGTGGACAATTGTGGAGTCAGAGCATACACACTGCTAAGAAAACTTGGCTGGTTTGTGTTTGTTTTTCTCTTTATCCAAACAATAAAGGTACTTTATGCATCTTTTCTGTCTATGCTTGTGACTTATGCAATAATTTCTGTGCTCTGTCCAAGGTGCAGAGACAGCTTTGACACATAATCTACATGACCTCCCCTGAGGCTCTGTCAGTAGAGAGTAGGGATATCAGTACTGTACATCGTAGCTATACTGTATGTCATCAGTATTCCCCGGCGTATACCCCTGATTTATGGATCCAACATATGCCACTGTTTAGCCATACAGTATACTATAAAATGTATATAAAATATAATGTATGTAAAAAAAATTGCTTTAGTGGGATTGTTGCTCTTTTCATTCGTTTTTAATTGGAATATTGTGCATTGCTAGCATTCTTTAGCCATACACATTTACTTCTGAAAACGTCTGATGTACAAGGTTGAGCTTTTGGAAAGTTCAGCGCTAGTGTATGCACATAAACTTGAAGATTTCTGCTGCTCTTTAGAGGTAGCACACTCTTAATTGAATATTCACTGTACATTTTTCTTTCCAGCAGAACTGAGTTTGTTGTTTTTCAAAGCTCATGAATTGTGGTTCTATGTATCAGTGGTTTCCATATATTGACATGATAACTGGCTAAGAATTCTGACTTTAACCTCCATCCCAACTGCCCAATGTAAATTTAAGCTGGGAGTTGGGTATTTAAATATGGCGCCCACTCACGAGTGCAGTGGGCGCCATAGCTGCTGGGTGTCTGCTGTTGCCTTCTAGTTTATGCAAGTGTAAGGGCTAGTATATGCAATTGATGTTAAAGTTGATCACACACACTTAACCCCTCAGAATGTGACTACGGCATCTGGGAGCTCAAAAGTCCATAAACACATTCTCCCAGGTGTGCAATGAATCCCCCCTAGTGGGGATCCGGGAAGCCAAATGGTATGTGCAGCAGCCTCAGTAATAATCCAAGGCTGCAGATAGGCTCCTATCAAGACCTATTAAGGGCTCCATAGGAACACATTGAAATTCTCATAGATTCCAATGCTAATATGTTGGAGTCTATGAGAGAAGAAATATAGTTCCCAAGGGGTATTATTTAAAAGTGTAAAAGAAAGAAAAAAGTATCACAGTTTTGACATTTTTTGTCACTTCACCTCTCGCAAAAATTTTTGCAAAAAGTTACACACACTCCAAAATCTTATCAATAAAAAAATACAGATCGTCCAGCAAAGAAATGAGCCCTCACACAACTCTGTATGCATAAAAATAAAAAAGGGGGTCTTAATATAGCAATGCAAAGAAAAAAAAAATGTATTTCTATTTTTTATCTATTTTTTTTCAGTATTAAAATGCAAAAAAAACTATATAAATGTAGTATTGTTGTATTCATAATGACCCAGAGAATGAAGGTAACAGGTCAGCTTAACCACATAGGAAACGCTCTAAAAACAAAACCCACAAAACTGTGGAAGATTTTTTTTTTTTTCATTTTTTATTTATTCAGGTTTCTCACTGCATTGTACGCAACAGAGAATGGTGCCCATGGTACAATTTATTCCACAAACAACAAGCCCTTATATTACTACGTGAATGGAAAATATAAAAAGTTATGGCTTTGGGAAAATAGGCAAAGTGGCAAGGTCTTGAATGATTTAAAGGTGTTTTATGAAAGTAAACTAGCAGTTACAGGGTGCTGATAAGAAAGCAATTATGATGCCCAGTGAGTATAAGGGATGCCTACTGTGACAGGAGTCAGTTAGCAATGGTAACCAGATAAAAAGGCTGGATACGGAGGTATCTCTTGAGTGAGCAGAGGACTGAAAAAAGTGTGCCAGTGTGAGCAAAGGTGACTCAGAAAAGAGGTCTACAAGGGGGAATTGTTCCTAAGCTGGATTCTGAGAAGGCCTGGAGGTATAATTGGGAATACCAGAGAAAGGAGAGATGAGTCAAGTTACAGAAAAGGATGTAACACCATTAGTTAACAATTGCTTTCAGAAACTGAATATAAGAAGAATTGGCTCTAGTCAAGAGAAATTCTACATAAAGTTATATTTGGCAAGCCAGACAACTTTCGTTGTTTGTATGGATTCTCTCAATGCAGTGTTAACATAAGGAAAGGAGAAGAACTGTGATTCACCTAGCTGTGTCATGTGAATACAGGAAACAATCCCCTGAATGAACCTAATCACTGAATCCACTGATACATCTGAGAAGAAAAGAAGAGAGAGAGCACATTATAGACAGAACTGTAGGAGATAAGATTAACTGCTCCTGGCAAATGACGCTCAGCTTAGTATGTTATGCTGAAGGCACAACAGCCTATAAGCGCGGTGGTATCAAAGCTCATAAGGTGGTGCAAACGGACCTCAACAGCTCCACAACCAGGCTAGAATTCACAGTAATTGGGGCAATAGGAAGAAGGACTCTTCCAGCGAATACTTAACATAATTTTGTGAAGCAGACCAAATTTTCAAATTTTAAAATGCAATTTTGGTAGTAAACATCAGCGGAAGGAGTGGAGAGTATGCAGATTTTTAATCAACATATAAGGCTACTTTCACACTAGTGTTGTTTAAATCCGGCGTTCAATTCCGACACCGGAACTGCCCGCCGGATCCGGAAAAATGTGTGAAAACGTATTACATTTGAATCCTGATCAGGATTTTGATCACAATGAAAAAATGCATTGGAAAAAACGCATCCGCCATTTATGGACTTTAACTTTTTTTTCTAATTTTTCGGGTTTAACATGCAAAAGCCGGATCCGGTTTGACTAAACACACGGCGACGGATCCGGCGTTAATGCAAGTCAATGGGAGAAAGACCGGATCCGGCGTTCAGTCAAAGTGTTCAGGATTTTTGGCCAGAGGTAAAAATACAACATGCTACGGTTTTCTGAAAAGCCTGATCAGTCAAAAAGACTGAACTGAAGACATCCTGATGCATCCTGAACGGATTACTCTCCATTCAGAATGCATTAGGATAAAACTGATCAGTTCTTTTCCGGATTTGAGCCCCTAGGACGGAACTCAGCGGCGGAAAAGAAAAACGCTAGTGTGAAAGTACCCTTACATAATAACATAATATATAAACATACTACAAAGTGCATAAATAAATGTAACAATCTAAACATATATACACTGCTCAAAAAAATAAAGGGAACACAAAAATAACACATCCTAGATCTGAGTTAATTAAATATTCTTCTGAAATACTTTGTTCTTTACATAGTTGAATGTGCTGACAACAAAATCACACAAAAATTAAAAAATGGAGATCAAATTTTTCAACCCATGGAGGTCTGTATTTGGAGTCACACTCAAAATTAAAGTGGAAAAACACACTACAGGCTGATCCAACTTTAAAGTAATGTCCTTAAAACAAGTCAAAATGAGGCTCAGTAGTGTGTGTGGCCTCCCTGTGCCTGTATGACCTCCCTATAACGCCTGTGCATGCTCCTGATGAGGTGGCGGACGATCTCCTGAGGGATCTCCTCCCAGACCTGGACTAAAGCATCTGCCAACTCCTGGACAGTCTGTGGTGCAACGTGACGTTGGTGGATAGAGCGAGACATGATGTCCCAGATGTGCTCAATTGGATTCAGGTCTGGGGAACGGGCGGGCCAGTCTATAGCATCAATGCCTTCGTCTTGCAGGAACTGCTGACACACTCCAGCCACATGAGGTCTAGCATTGTCTTGCATTAGGAGGAACCCAGGGCCAACCGCACCAGCATATGGTCTCACAAGGGGTCTGAGGATCTCATCTCGAGACCTAATGGCAGTCAGGCTACCTCTGGCGAGCACATGGAGGGCTGTGCGGCCCTCCAAAGAAATGCCACCCCACACCATTACTGAACCAATGCCAAACCGGTCATGCTGGAGGATGTTGCAGGCAGCAGAACGTTCTCCACGGCGTCTCCAGACTCTGTCACGTCTGTCACATGTGCTCAGTGTGAACCTGCTTTCATCTGTGAAGAGCACAGGGCGCCAGTGGTGAATTTGCCAATCTTGGTGTTCTCTGGCAAATGCCAAACATCCTGCACGGTGTTGGGCTGTAAGCACAACCCCCACCTGTGGATGTCGGGCCCTCATATCACCCTCATGGAGTCTGTTTCTGACCGTTTGAGCAGACACATGCACATTTGTGGCCTGCTGGAGGTCATTTTGCAGGGCTCTGGCAGTGCTCCTCCTGTTCCTCCTTGCACAAAGGCGGAGGTAGGGGTCCTGCTGCTGGGTTGTTGCCCTCCTACGGCCTCCTCCACGTCTCTTGGTGTACTGGCCTGTCTCGTGGTAGCGCCTCCATGCTCTGGACACTACGCTGACAGACACAGCAAACCTTCTTGCCACAGCTCGCATTGATGTGCCATCCTGGATAAGCTGCACTACCTGAGCCACTTGTGTGGGTTGTAGACTCCGTCTCATGCTACCACTAGAGTAAAAGCACCGCCAGCATTCAAAAGTGACCAAAACATCAGCCAGGAAGCATAGGAACTGAGAAGTGGTCTGTGATCACCACCTGCAGAACCATTTCTTTATTGGGGGTGTCTTGCTAATTGCCTATAATTTCCACCTGTTGTCTATCCCATTTGCACAACAGCATGTGAAATTGATTGTCACTCAGTGTTGCTTCCTAAGTGGACAGTTTGATTTCACAGAAGTGTGATTGACCTGGAGTTACATTGTGTTTTTTAAGTGTTCCCTTTATTTTTTTGAGCAGTGTATATATATATATATATATATATATATATATACACACACACATATATACACACATATATACACACACACATCAAACAATGTAAAAATGCCTATACATTTTTCCTGTGATAAAAAACAATTGGACTAACCCAACTTTCCTGGGTACAGAAACAAGATAAAGATTTATATAAACCAAGCAAATCAATCCTAAATAAAATTGTTCTATTCACCACGCAACAATGATTTTGCTACTAAGAGAAAAACATGTGATTTATACTAAAATGAGCGCGCTGATTCCAAATATGAACTCGGAATTTGCCTGACTTGTCTAGATTTTAACCCCTTAAGGACCCTGGGATTTTCCATTTTTGCATTTTTGTTTTTCCCTCCTCGCATTCCCATAGTTCTATCTTTTTTATTTTTCCCTGTTTGGACAAGTTGTACTTTCTAATGGCACCATTTACAGTTGCATACCATGTAGTAGGAAGTGAGAAAAAAATCCAAATGGTGTAGATTTGGGAAAAAAACACAATTCTGTTATCTTCATTCTCCAGATCATTTGTATAATTTTTCTTGTGTTTTAATACAAAAAAAGAATTAAAACCTTTTTAAAATTAAAATAAATATTTTTTTTATAACCATATTCTAACCCCTATAACTTTTTTGTACTTATGTGTACGGGGCTGTGTGAGGGCTTATTTTTTGCGGGACGATCTGTTCTTTTCAGTGATACCAATTTGAAGTGTTTGCGACTTTTTGATCACTTTTTATAAAAAAAATTATTGGGTAGTGACAAAATATGGCACATTGGCTGTTTTTATTTTTTTCGCCGTTATCCCATTTGCCGTATTCCAATAATATTGCTATATTTTAATAGTATGGGCATTTTCGCATGAGGCGATGCCCATGATGTTTATTTTTTTTATTGTTCAAGTATTTTTATTTTAAGAAAAGGGGGGTGATTTGAACTTTTTGTTTTTTTAATTTTTCTTATATTTGCAAAAAAAAATTAACTTTTTTTAACTTTTTTTAAGTCACCTTGGGTGACAATAACTGTCAATCATTACATTGCCTATTGTGTTCATTGATGTCCCCATTGAACACTTCATTTGCACTATACAATGCTGTCACCTAGTGGCCTGTATTGGTATAGTCATCTAATAGTCACCGAAGCCTGCTTGAGGGATCAGCCCATTAGCTCAATGTAACAGGTTCCCCGATCTCAGCCGGGGAATGGTGTTACCGGAGCGGAAGTGTGCGACTTCCGCTTTCGAACTGCGCAGATGCCGTGGTCACGTTTGAAAGGGAAAACTTATGCCATCAGCCTTATGGCTGATCACATACATGTGCCGCGAGTCTCTGCTATTTAAAATAGCAGAAACCCAGCGGCCCTGGCGCCCGCTGCACGTGCGAGCGGGCGCCATGTTTGGGGACCGGACTTCCGCCGTACATGTACGACGGAGGTCCTTAAAGGATTACGTTATACATGCAAAGCCTATTCAGTTATAATATTAATGCATTATATTGGAGATATTCCAATGGACATGTCCAGACCTGTTCGGACGCACTCAGGCTGATGTTAGCAGTAAGTATATAAGGCAAGCTGGACAGATTTTGATGAAGTGATCTGTTATAGTGCTACAGTATCAGTTTAAAAACTTAAAATGGATAAACGCAAATGTTTTGACGATCCAGACAATTTCTGCTACATATGTGGTAAATACACTACTTATGATCAGCGCAAGAATCTGACAAAGCGAGTGCGTCTTGCAACTTGGCATGCATTTGTGCTAGTAGTGCAGAACTTCCTTGGGAACAGACGAGCTGCAAACTATGCTGAATTAGTAGACAACATGCTTACAGCATATGAACAACTTGACTGCCGAATGTCATTGAAAGTGCATTTCTTACATTCCCATCTTGACTTTTTCCCACCCAATTTGGGACACGTAAGTGACGAACATGGAGAGCGATTCCATAAAGATATTTCTACAATGGAGAACAGGTATCAAGGCCGCTGGAATCCCAACATGATTGGGGACTACTGCTGGTTTTTGCAACGGGAAAATATGACCGTTGACAAACGCAAAAGCAGATGCCTGAAGCACTTTTAACAGTACTGGGCCTTGCTCAAGTAAGACTTTTAAACGGAAAAACAAGACATTTTGAAATTTTGTTATTCCATTACATTTTCATACACTGTTTACTATGCAAACTTTGATGTAGATCAGGTAATTGTTGGAGTAAAACTCGTTCTGTTCAAAATTATTCAATGCTTTCCAAGTGCTTAATTAATTTAGGCATACTTATGCATAGCAAAATTTCGTGACGTGTTACAACAATTCTGACTTCGGATTTAGTATAGGACAAATGGTTTTGGTATTTTTTGTTGTTGCGTGGTGTATTGAAGAGCACTCTCTACACATTATAAATATCAAGTGTTAAATTGGGGACATATGCTACTCACGAATATGAATATTTGATGAAGTTATAAAAATTGGAATAAAACTGCAATGTTAATGTTGGCCACAGGGGGTTAACATATCACCTAAAAGACAAGTATGTTTTTAATAAATTAAGAAGAAATGTTTTAAAAGGAGATCTATAGTAGTAACTGTATGTATATTCTTAGCACAGAAATTGCTACATATAATGCATGTCCCATAGAATTAATTATTATGTTCTTCTAGTTTATCTTTGTATTTTTATCTTCAAATGTTTTAGAAATTCCAGGAAAGGTAGAAAAGGAGGATAAGAATTATTATACTACAGAAGACACTGAGCCCTTTACTGGCATTTAAAAAAAAAGTTGAGATGTTGATTAAAGATGCACATACTAATGGCATCTCGAATAAGGTCTCATGCACACGGCCGTTGTGTTGGTCCGCATTCGAGTCGCAGCTTTGGTGGCTTGGATGCGGACCCATTCACTTCAATAGGGCCGCAAAAGATGCAGACAGCACTCCGTGTGCTGTCCGCATCTGTTGCTCTGTTCCGTGGCCCCGCAAAAAAAAAAAACATGTCCTATTCTTGTCCGCGCTTTGCGAACAAGAATAGGCAGTTATATTAAAGGCTGTCCGTGCCGTTCCGCAAATTGCGGAACGCACACGGACCCCATCTGTGTTTTCCGGATCTGCGATTTGCGGACCTCAAAACACTCAATGGTCGGTTGCATGTAGCCTAAGGAAGAGAAAAAGTACTTGACTATTCCTATCCCTGCTAGACCCTATTTCTATCACTTATCCAAGGTCCACAAGGATTTAAATAATCCTCCATCATTGCAAACAGACAAGTTATTTGTCTCACTACCTGAATTGATAAAAAAAAAAAACATAATCAGCCCATCAGAGAATTGTATCATATGACTTGGAACAATGAATACTTACTGATTGCTATTGATGCTTCTTCATTGTACTCCAACATCCAGTATCGGTTAGGCCTTCAATGTGTGGAAGGCTATTCAGCTAAAGATTTAGATATACCTGTCATGCCCTGCTCAGGTTATGTGCGGAGGTCTGCCAGGCTAGCAGCACATGTGTAGTTTGTTTTGTTTTGGGTTTGGATTTGAGCTGTATCCACCTCCTTCCAGGGGCACTTGGTGGGGTCATTTGTATGAGTTTAAATTACTCCCTTTCCCAGTGTCCTGTGCGGGTTATAACTTCTATCTTGCTCTGAGGAAGGAATGAATGAATGAATTGCTGTTTCTGCTCAGCTACAGATAAGTTGGTTTTGTTTCTCTCTTATGTTCTGTCTAGGCTGTTAGGGAGACACCTGATCCCTCCTTGCTTGAGGAAGCAGGCTGTCTCTTTTCCCCTTTTCCACTATCTTAGGGATCTTAGGGTTTCTTCAGTCTTAGGCACGGGGGCACAATTATTCCCACCTTCAGGGTCTGAACGTGGGCACAGAAGTCCAGGGAGAGTTGGTAGGGATTTGCTAGGAGGTGACCTTTATCCACAGCTTCTGGCCTAGACACTTGTTTCTTGGTTCTCTGTGTTTCTATTGTATCTTGTATCCTACCCAGCGTGACAATACCTGAGGAATAAAAAACTTCTTGAGTAAAGGCTTGGAGCTTGTTCTTACCAACATCTATTTTACTTATGATACCAAATATTTCACCAACTCCTCAGGACTGCCACAGGTAGCAAAGAAGCTTTGTCCTATGGAAATCTGCCTACAAGGGAGAGTGCTTACCATCAAAAACATCTTGGCTCCAAGTTACTTCAAGCAACATACCTGTAATAAAAAAAACACCCCTAGGGTTATTGCAGGGAATTATCAATGTGGAAGTAAATGGTGTTTACGACCCTAGGTCATCAAACACAACACTGCTGGATTCCACTCTAATACAAACAACACCTATTTTAAATTCAAGTATCTGCTTAACATTATTTACCTTATAGAATGTATATGTGGAATGCAGTATGTAATGTAGAAAGGGTGACCCAGGGGCTACATGACCAAGTAAACAAACACTGGTATAATATGAAGAAAGAACGTATGAAGCATGGGTTGTCTAGACACTGTGTCCAGAAAAATGGCGGACATCTCAAGATTATTGTATCATTAGTATTTTTTCTATAGACCATGTCCTATCTGATACTTACCATAGGTTTGAAGTTCTGTGAAAAGAAGAAATATATTGGCTATATAAGTTGGAGTCTATTTACCCTTATGGGATCAATGAAATCTTGGAAACTGTTCTGTAAACATAAAATACCAATATAAACGTAACACAATTAATTCCATGGAACATGAAATAGCATGATATGTAGCAATTCCTTTGCTAAGAATATACAGTAAATTGATATGTTGACCTCCTGTGGTCACCGTTAGCATTGCAGTTCTTATTCCAATTTTTAGATATTTATTGAATATTTGTTAGTAAAGCATGCCCCTAGTGTAACACATACATTTTATTATGTGTAGAGAGTTCTCTTCAATCATAGAGCAATTTTATTTAGGATTGATTTGCTTTGTTTATATCTGGTTTCTGATTTTATTGGTTTTTATCACCGGAAAAACAAATGGACATTTTTACATTGTTTGGTGCAATGAGATATATATATATATATATATATATATATATATATATTTATATAAATTTAGATTGTTCTATTTATTTTTATGTAGTTTGTACTATGTTTACGTATCACTCCAAAACTTCCGTTGATGTTTACCACCAAAATTGTATTTTAATCTTTAGTCTGCTTCACTAAATTATGTTATTAAGTGCCTGACAAAGGGACCAGTGCGGTCCCGAACCACATAGTAAATACACCTATCAATAAAATACCAAATTGTCAGTACTACATTGGATTATATTCCATGGTAGCGCCTCTGAAATAGTTATTTTTCATATTACTCTACACTGTATAGTAGCCATTACCAGATACTGTAGCTCAGCTCCCATTCAAGATACAATATTGAAAATTACCTGTAATGTTGCTTTCCTCTAGTCCATAGGCAGCATGGAGATGGATATTTTGTCCCCTAGTCTTTACCCCAGGACCAGCCTACCTCACTTACTGATGAGACTGAATTAGTATACATAATGTCAGTATCTATAAAGTATACCTGTTCCCTAAGCCACATGTGTAATAAATATAGACAAATTGCTGCACAAATCTTCATTGGGAGGGATATAGGTAGCCTGTATATGGACTGGGGGAAAACAAAATTACAGGTAAGAATACATTTAACTTTTTTATCATCTTACGGCAACATAAAACGTGAAGTAAATAGCTCATAGAGCTAAACTAACCTTGGACAACAAACCAAGTTAAAATGAACTCAGACACTTGAATTCTTCAGTTCTTTCCAAATAAATGACAATGACCCTTTTTATACTCAGAGAATGCTACTCTTTCTGATGCTCATCCCAAGCGTTAAGAAAGAATGTAGGCAGGAAGGATTCTTTGTTAACATTCTGAGTAGAAGACCCTTCAGGCCTGAACAAAGAAATGTTTGCAAAACCACACCATCAGCACGGATTCAGAGATACTTGGAATAAAATCCCTGGACCTCCATCAATCTCCTAGCTGAGTTAACAACAATAAGAAACAGTACTTTAGATTTACATCTGAAAAGGGTTCAGACAGCGATAAGACACCTTTCTTGAGAACTAGAGAATGTTAGCCTCTTAATAGCCTTAAAAAACCTAGAACAGTGGGTGATTGAAAAACTTCCCATTTGTCATGGCATTTATAGCCATTGACTTTAAAAGTATTACATGTAAGTCCTTTTTTGAACACTTCTTGCAGAAATTGCAGGATAGTAGGAATGTCAGTATAAACGTGAGATGACTCATCCATCTGACAGGAACATTCTTCCAAAGCCTTGTGTATACCTTATTGTTTCCCACAGGCCATTGATGTCACGACTATTATAACTGGCCAGGTTGCAGCTCACTACAGCTCACTACTGGGAGTGCTGCTGCCCTCTCAAACGACTAATCGGCAGGGCTCCCGGGTGTCAGCCCCCCACAGATCATATACTGATGACAAGGATAGACCATCAGTAATAAAAAGATGTAGAACTCTTTTAAGCATCTGTTGTTATAACACATTGCTCCTGAAAAGAAAACTTTTTAGCCCTAGCCAGGTTCTCAGATGTCAACCACCAAGTCTGGTTCACCCTTGCTGGACTGCTCAGAGTCAGGCACGTCTGGAAATTTTTGATCCTAGTATCTTAGAATTTGCTGTTGAACATCGCTGAAATGAGCTTTGGCCCATGGAAGATGTTCCAGAGCTTGCATGGCCACCAGCACAGAGACTGTGTTGGGATTTCTTTTGTTGCAATATCATTGCTACAATTCTCTCTTCTCGGAGAAACAGGTCCTGGGTCCACAGTAAACCCTAGGAATTTCTTCTTGGTTGCTGGTATAATTACCTGACTTAGTCCAATTGATCATGAACGTTATTTTCACCCAGACTGCTCCCCTGAGGCTAGCATCAGAGCATCTCATGCTCCGATGCGCTTCCTTGCCCTGCGCTAAATCGTGCAGGGCACGGGCTCTTTTGTTTTCAATAACACACTGCCAGGCGTAAACTTCCGCCCGGCAGTGTGTTCGGTGACGTCACTGGCTCTAAGGGGCAGGCTTTAGCTCTGCCCTAGCCGTTTTACTGGCTAGGGCAGAGCTAAATCCTGCCCATCATCACCGGTGACGTCACCGGGGTTCCTGGCAGCCCCATGGAGAGCCCTGGTACGTCACTGGATCTCCAAAAAAAGCCTTTGCCCTGCACAATTTAGTGCAGGGCAAAGAAGAGCATCGGAGCATGAACTGCTCCGATGCTCATGTCAAGGGGGCTGCCGGGGTGAAAATGGAGGGATGTCCGGGTTCAGCTCTGAACCCGGACAACCCCTTTAATGTCTGAAGAGTGATCTGATGAACATCTCTCTGAAGACGCTCTATCGAAGAAGCCACCAAAAGCCAGTTGTCCAAATGCAGAATGATCTGGAGTCTTCTGGACCCCTTGAAGATGAGGAAAAGCCACAATTACAATAGTCACTTTTATGAAACTTTTCAGTGTGGGGGACAAGCAAAGGGCATGGCCTTAAAATGATCATGATGTATTGAGCCTAGATGACAATAGACAACACAGAAGAATTTTCTGCGGGTAGGATGAAGGCAGACATGAAGATAAAGATCCAAAAGATCTATGATTAGATCTTGATGAGAATTCTATGAGATTCCATAAAGCCTCTGTCATAGGAATTTAAAGTATAATTTGGAACACTGTAAATTACTTATTTGAAAGGACAGCAACAGTATTGTGTCTTTGCTTGATTTGGAGACCCCACCAGTGTCCAATGTTGTCACATGCCACAATAGACCAATTTGAATAGGTTTTAAGTTAGGTGTCTCCTTTAAATGAGTTCTTAAAGTGTCACTTGAGAAATTCTAGTATTACTGTCTTTTTTAAAATTAACTTTTTAGTCTTACATTATGTGTGAATAAGATAAGAAGTTGATTTTTACATTAATGTAGCTTGGTTATTATTGCCCAAGGACAGTTCTATAGTAATTGAGGGAGTCATTTATTAAGATTGGCGTTTTAGATGCCGGTCTTAATAACCCCTTTATCTGGCAGGGGATCTACTGAAGTTATGAAGAGGTGCAGGCATCCAGCGCCAATCTAAAGTCGGTGCATCCAGCACCAGTCTAAATGTAAGCCAGCTTCTTTGCTTTTTTTTCCATCATGTGTAACGGAACAAAACTGAACCGTTATTTGTGGCCATAGACATGTATTAGGACAGAGCAAAACAGAATGCCTCTTAAAAGGTTCTGCTTTCCACTCTGTACTAAAATTCCTTTATATTCCATTATAACTCTGCTATAACGGAACCCTATAACGGAACACTGGTGAGAAATCACCCTAAGCTGTCATTCACTGAGTAGGACCACCCATATGATTCTTCAGTGCAGAAAGAGCAGAGGCTTTAATATATAAATTACAAGTTTTACAGATTTTTTTTTCCTTCAAAACTGTATACATCAATCTGCTCGGCACCCCCTGATCTGCACCATTCTGGCTGCAGTTTGCACTACGTTTTTATGGTGACAGCTTCCCTCTAAACACATGCTACGTTTACTCTGCCTCACTGCTCCTTACCTGGATACGATTGGATACCAGACGTGGCCGTCCGAAGCGGTGCAAAAGGGAAGTTAACTTGGATAGTGTAGAAATAAAGTTGAGTTCAGACTTGGTTGTATGGAAGTTCAACAATTGCTTTACTTTGCATA
This sequence comes from Bufo bufo, assembly GCF_905171765.1. Lineage (NCBI taxonomy): Eukaryota > Metazoa > Chordata > Amphibia > Anura > Bufonidae > Bufo > Bufo bufo. The sequence goes on along the minus strand of NC_053397.1, from coordinate 91,885,653 downwards.
AACGATAATCCAAACAATCCACAGAACTTGTCTTGGTTCCCAACAGGTTTTAGCAGAACTTTGGCAGGCAAAAAACTTCTGCAAAACAAACTTCTCTCTGCTGAATCTGTAGTGTACTCTCTTAGCTCTGCTATAGCTTTCTCAGCTCTATTATGTCAGCAATATTAAATAGGAATGTTTTCCTTTCTGCTTGATGCTGTTGTTCTAAGGCTACTTTCACACTAGCGTTCGGGTGTCCGCTTGTGAGCTCCGTTTGAAGGCTCTCACAAGCGGCCCCGAACGCATCCGTACTGCCCTAATGCATTCTGAGTGGACGCGGATCCGCTCAGAATGCATCAGTCTGGCAGCGTTCAGCCTCCGCTCCGCTCAGCAAGCGGACACCTGAACGCTGCTTGCAGCGTTCGGGTGTCCGCCTGGCCGTGCGGAGGCAAGCGGATCCGTCTAGACTTACAATGTAAGTCAATGGGGACGGATCCGTTTGAAGATGACACAATATGGCTCAATCTTCAAACGGATCCGTCCCCCATTGACTTTCAATGTAAAGTCTGGACGGATCCGTTCAGGCTACTTTCACACTTAGAATTTTTTTTAAACTATAATGCAGACGGATCCGTTCTGAATGAATACAAACGTCTGCATTATAGGAGCGGATCCGTCTGAGCAGACATCAGACGGACCCGCTCTGAACAGTAGTGTGAAAGTAGCCTAAGTCTGTCTCCCACTGTGATCCTAGGAACCTCTTGTCCTGGTTGGCTTTTAGGGAGAGCTCAGTCCCACCAGGGACGAGCATCTGCTTTCCTCCCTATAGCATGGAGTACAGGAACTAACTGGTTCTACCAAGAACGTACTTGCTCCTTGGAGGAGAGTATAAGAGAGCTGAAAAGCCAGGTTCCACCCTCTGTAAAGTAGCACTGCCAAGTATACTGCCACCCGCTGGGGAACCAGGTTATTGAATCAACAATACAAATGCATAAAAAGAAATGCACACTACTTGAAGGACCTGGAATAAAGGCATAAGATGACATGGTTATTGCAGATATAGACAGAAGCAGTGTGTAGGAGTGGTAATGCCACTTGGGGGTGTTACACAACTAATTCAGTTTTCCTTTGCACCAGTTTTGACAAATCTCCCCCATTATTTCTATTGTGGTCACTATTGTTTCAGCAGTATAGTATTTGGGGGCATTGGGGAGCACAGTGGACACAGTATTGGGAGTGGCAGCAGGATGACATTTTGGGACACTAGGATAGTTTGTGTTGGAATAGTGGGGAGGTTGATTGAGAAATTGAGAAATCTAACATGTCTGTGTAACAAACTCTGCAAAGACCAGACAGAAAAGAGAACGTCTACATCACAAGAGATGTCACTGGATGTAAGAGGCATGTGGTGCTCTATTCTCCTATATGTTTTGTAGTGCTGGCAGGCAGTCAGTATGCTGTAAGTAGAGTTGGCTCACTACTCTGACCTGCATCTCACCTACTCAGCCCCCTCCTCCAAATCTTAGTTAAAGACAACTGGAGGAGGAGAGAACATGGTGGTGGCACTGGCCACCACAGAGGGGTAGCTTCTGGGGAAGTATTTTGTACTGCTGGGGCAGGATATTGTGCTGCACTGTGATAGTTGTTTCTGCTGGGACAGAATTTTGTCTTGTACTATTTTATTTGCTTCCGCAGCAGAACCACATACCACAGTGCAGTACAATATTCTCTCCCAGGTGAACCAAATACCACAATACAGATCAAAACACCACAGTGCATCAAGAAGTTCTGCTGGTATTTGGTTCTGCGGGAGCAGTATATTATGCTACTGTCAAGGTACCTTCTGTGACAGAGGTTAGGAGATCGGAGAGACTGACTGCACGTGAGGTTAACTGACAGTCTCTTGATTCTCAATGTTGTGGTTTGGTAATGGCCACGCCTCTTGTCACGGGCAGCCGGTGGTCATTACTGCATTCCCTAGTTAGTGTGGTCTCACACTTCATACCATGCGGTTGATATTCTCTGCTTAGATTTGGAAGAGTTGGTGTGTGGACCTTGCCTGTGTTCCTGCTTATCCATTTTCTATAAGATTAATTGTACTGTTCCTTGTATTAGTTTTTTTCCTCTGTGCTTGTTGTTTATTAGGCCACAGGGAGAAGCTGGTTCATTCACTTGGGAAGGAACCAGTAGTCTCATTCCCTGCCACTACCTAGGGCATTTCATGGCTCCTAGGGTATAGATTACGGCGTATTTTCCCACCTTCAGGGTCTATACATAATGATAGGACTCATGGCCAGGTTTAGGGGCTTCCTAGGAGGTGACCTTTTCCCTCTCCCTAGCCTTGAGGCCTAGTTCGGTGTCCCTCCCCTACCTTGTATTCGTGAAAGCTACACTGTGGTATTTGGTTCTGCTGGGTCAGTATACTGTGTTGCGCAGTACCAGATACCACTGTATAGCACAATATACTGCCCCTCTGTGGTATTACTGGACCCATCAACCTTTTAGCTTTACCTGCTCGATTTGGCAACACCTTCTTTCAACTTGAGCTCTGATAGGGAGTATTCAGACTTGGTGCCTAGGGCGGCTCCATCTATAAATACAGCCCTGCCTACTGTTTGAATTCACAGTATGTGGTTTATTTGCATTTTCTTTTAGTTCAAAATGTGTCAGCTCATTAATTATTGAAGACTTTATTTAATATCCATTTTCTCTTATTTTAGATCACTGTGAAAAACCTGAGCAAATAAAAGGAGCTCAGTTACAAGGTGAATGGCATGATGAAACTTACCCACCTGGTAAAGTAGCTAATTTTTTCTGCCTTCCGGAATACACCCAGGATGGACCCATTAAAATGGCATGTATTGAAGGAACTTGGTGGCATATTGCTAAAGGCCAATGCAAAGGTAATTCAAATCTAAACCTTCACCATTTTTCAGTGTTTTGTGGTTGAAAAAGTGGATAAATATTAGATGTATTGCAGTAAAAGTAATTACATATTATATGTATAGTAGTAAGAGGACCTGATGCAACACATAAGATTATGAGGTAGAACATATTCGTTAATGTTTTTCCAAAGATTAAGGGGGTCAATTATGAAAAATATAAGCCACTTTTTGGCGTATTTCAGTTGCAGACTTTCTCTCAAAAGTCTTTTGCGGCAAAATCGGCACTTTTTTCCCTATGTGTGCCACTAACGCCTTTTTTCTCAAGTTCCTGATTCTCTGCTATGACATGAAGACTGATTCTCTGCTGACATGAAGCCTGAATCTCTGTTATGGGACCTCTCTCCTCTGCCTGGGTGCCTGGGCCTAAATATGTGACAGTGGCCTGTTCCAGTGGTGGGTGACATGAAGCCTGATTCTCTGCTATGACATGAAGACTGATTCTCTGCTGACATGAAGCCTGAATCTCTGTTATGGGACCTCTCTCCTCTGCCTGGGTGCCTGGGCCTAAATATGTGACAGTGGCCTGTTCCAGTGGTGGGTGATGTGAAGCCTGATTCTCTGCTATGACATGAAGACTGATTCTCTGCTGACATGAAGCCTGAATCTCTGTTATGGGACCTCTCTCCTCTGTCTGGGTGCCGGGGCCTAAAAATATCTGACAGTGGCCTGTTCCAGTGGTGGGTGACGTGAAGCCTGATTCTCTGCTATGACATGAAGACTGATTCTCTGCTGACATGAAGCCAGATTCTCTGTTACGGGACCTCTCTCCTCTGCCCGGGTGCCTGGGCCTAAATATCTGACAATGGACTGTTCCAGTGTTGGGTGACGCAAAGCATGATTCTCTGCTATGACATGCAGACTGATTCTCTGCTGACATGAAGCCAGATTCTCTGTTACGGGACCTCTCTCCTCTGCCTGGGTGCCTGGGCCTAAATATCTGACAATGGACTGTTCCAGTGTTGGGTGACGTAAAGCATGATTCTCTGCTATGACATGCAGACTGATTCTCTGCTGACATGAAGCCAGATTCTCTGTTATGGGACCTCTCTCCTCTGCCTGGGTGCCTGGGCCTAAATATCTGACAATGGACTGTTCCAGTGTTGGGTGACGTAAAGCATGATTCTCTGCTATGACATGCAGACTGATTCTCTGCTGACATGAAGCCAGATTCTCTATTACGGGACCTCTCTCCTCTGCCTGGGTGCCTGGGCCTAAATATCTGACAATGGACTGTTCCAGTGTTGGGTGACGTAAAGCATGATTCTCTGCTATGACATGCAGACTGATTCTCTGCTGACATGAAGCCATATTCTCTGTTACGGGACCTCTCTCCTCTGCCTGGGTGCCTGGGCCTAAATATCTGATAATGGACTGTTCCAGTGTTGGGTGACGTAAAGCATGATTCTCTGCTAGGACATGCAGACTGATTCTCTGCTGACATGAAGCCAGATTCTCTGTTACGGGACCTCTCTTCTCTGCCTGGGTGCCTGGGCCTAAATATCTGACAATGGACTGTTCCAGTGTTGGGTGACGTAAAGCATGATTCTCTGCTATGACATGCAGACTGATTCTCTGCTGACATGAAGCCTGAATCTCTGTTATGGTACCTCTCTCCTCTGTCTGAGTTCCGGGGCCTAAAAATATCTGACAGTGGCCTGTTCCAGTGGTGGGTGACGTGAAGCCTGATTCTCTGCTATGACATGAAGACTGATTCTTTGCTGACATGAAGCCAGATTCTCTGTTACGGGACCTCTCTGCCTGGGTGCCTGGGCCTAAATATCTGACAATGGACTGTTCCAGTGTTGGGTGACTTAAAGCATGATTCTCTGCTAGGACATGCAGACTGATTCTCTGCTGACATGAAGCCAGATTCTCTGTTATGGGACCTCTCTCCTCTGCTTGGGTTCCTGGGCCTAAATATCTGACAATGGACTGTTCCAGTGTTGGGTGACGTAAAGCATGATTCTCTGCTAGGACATGCAGACTGATTCTCTGCTGACATGAAGCCAGATTCTCTGTTACGGGACCTCTCTCCTCTGCCTGGGTGCCGGGGCCTAAATATATGACAATGGACTGTTACAGTGGTGGGTGACGTGAAGCCAGATTCTCTGCTATGGCATGAAGAGACTGATTCTCTGCTGACGTGAAGCCAGATTCTCTGCTATGGGACCTCTCTCCAATTGATATTGGTTAATTTTTATTTATTTTACTTTTATTTTAATTCATTTCCCTATCCACATTTGTTTGCAGGGGATTTACCTACATGTTGTTGCCTTTTGCAGCCCTCTAGCTCTTTCCTGGGCTGTTTTACAGCCTTTTTAGTGAAAAGTTTGGGTCCCCATTGACTTCAATGGGGTTCGGGTTCGGGACGAAGTTCGGGTCGGGTTCGGATCCCGAACACGAACATTTCCGGGAAGTTCGGCCGAACATCCAGGTGTTCGCTCAACTCTAGTGAACACATCACTAGGCTGCTTTGATTTCATGATAAGTGGAGACATCTTCATGTCAGAAGTCCTTTAAAATCATGTATGTGTTAAATAAAAAGTGGTTTGATTTCAAAAATATATAGGATTACAGTACAATATGTTAGAAGTACTGACACAACTGTACTGAGCACAAACATACATTTTTTTAGAATATATGTATGACTTTTTTTTTTAAAGTTACATTTAAAATTCCTAAAATTTCTAGTTAAATAATCTGAAAATTAAATAGGCTTTTAATATTATACACCACATAAAAAACGGTACACTCCCAAAAATGTTTTACTTGTGACATTGCAATGTTTGCAGATTTTCCCAATTTTCACTCTTAACATTCACCAAGAACTCCTGTTAAAAGCCATAAAATGAACTAAAATCAGAAAGCCAGATTCATACACATAGGGGGACAGTTATTAAGGCAATTTACATGCCAGTCTTGGTCCCTCTGAGCTGCCAGTGGATGCACCAAAGGTATTTGGAGGCACAGGCCTCTACGTAACTTTAGAGCTACTTCCAGCAGGCCATGTGACATAATAAAATATATGCCATCTCTCTTGCTGGCATAGATTTACGTGATTTTCAAACTAACGTGGACAATGATAAATTACATGGGCCTACCAGCCCATCCTACTGTATTCCTGCCCATGCCATGCCCCCTTTTCACAGCACTCTGGAAAAGTGACATGAGCAGCAACAAGTCACAGATTCTGCAGCAACAAACATTGTGACAAAATCTGCAACATTAATACGCCTAAAAGCGTTGTATAATTCATAATAAATGTCCCCATAGTCTAGTCTAGTTTTCAGCAGGACAAGCTGAAATAAGCCATTCAGGCAAAACGTATGCAGAATTTTTGTTGAGGATCATTATTTCCTTTGGATGGACACTGAACTTGAGGAATGTATGGTTATTATTAAGAAAGACTTTACCTCCTTTATTAATGGTATGGACAGAGTCTGACTTTGCTTAAGCAACCATGCAACTAAGCAGTTCTCTAATAAAACAGAGCTAAAGAGCAGCCAGGCAGCCAACACTAAAGAGAATAAAAAGCGGATTTCCATCATTCGTAGGGTAGTGGCCTAAATATATACTGTATTTTGCAGATACCTTCAAACGTCTACAGTAGCTATTGATTAATATCATGTGTTTTAACTTTGCCTGAGATTTTTTAACAAATGTTTTTTGACTTTTTAGAAGATGCATGTGTTGAGGCTCCAAATATTCAACATGGAACGGTAATAGAAAAGAAGAAAACTTTCAGCCATGGTGAAAGAGCTAAATATGAGTGTGACAACAGTTTCCGGTTTAAAGATGAAGATGCAGCAAGTTGTGTAGAAGGACAGTGGATGAACATTCCAGTGTGTATTTGTAAGTATTCCATTGTTATGAACCAGAAAATATTATGACAGTACTGATTAACAGACAACTACCTGTTCAGTATATGCAATGTATATATCAAAGTGATTGTAAATGGTAAGAGTTGGTATGGGTTTCCTTTGATCTCGGATTCCTCCAAGAACTGTAGAAAAAAAAGTCCTGTATTGAGAATTTTTTGTCCGGTAAAAAGGCATACTTCTGAACAGAAACATATCAGACTGGTGAAGGATATTTCTTCTGCGTCGTTCAGTAACGGCACAGAGGAAAACAATGGAAATCAATATATCTAGTGTGAACCTAGAACAGAAAATGTCCCATTGTCATGTTCTGTTTTGTTCTGTTTAATCAGAGCAGAAAAAAAAATTAATGGCAGCGATAGATCTGTTACATGAAAGACACCAAAGAGGCCCAATGGACCCATTGACTTACAATGAGTTCATTGGATGTCCGTCATGGTGGCTGTCATTGTATCAGAGAAAATAGGTCAGCATGCTGTACAAATATTCTCCAGCATTGTTGGCAGAATCTGAAATGAATAATCTCATCAAATTTTTTGCAGTCAAGTGAGTAGCAAATGATTTTGTTTATTTCTACATGCTGGGCTGCCACCACCTTTGTCAATTCTGTCACTGTTACCAGGAGCTAGTATGCAATTATCTGTAAAAAGGAAACACAATTCTAAGTCTAGCATATTATTATTTTTTTGTAACTATAGCCACTATTAAAGGGGTTTTCCAGTAATTAAGAAAATACAATTACTAAAATACATAAATATTACTTCATTATAAACACTTTCCAAAATAGCTTTCATTATTTATAACGGCTGGTTTTTAGTGTTGAGCGAGCATCGCTATGCTTGGCACATCGCAGTGTTTAGCCAAATAGTGTGCATGCTTAAGCAAAATTGAACACAATGAAAATTGATGGGAGACCCGAGCATTAAACCAGGCACCCTCTTCTCTGAAGAGAAGAGGCTGTCTGGTTCATAGAAAAAGGTTTAGCATTTGCATAATCATGGGCATATGCAAATTAGCTGAATCTGCTTGTTTTTCAGCTGAAACACCATTTGCATGGAAAATTCGCGATTAGAATATTTGCGATCAACACTACTCATGAACAGCGCCATTTATTGGATTCATATAAATCCAATAGATGGCGCTGTTCATGACTCATAAACAGCGCCATTGTCACAACCAGACAGCTGAGAAGCTCTGACAGAAGCCTTTCAGAACCTCCTCCTTGAGTTTTCTTTGTTTTGGTTTTCAGTTCCTCATCTCGTTAGTCTCTCTCAGCTGTCATGTAGTTGGACTGATTGCATCCCTTTAAATTCCTCCCCATAATGCATTAGTGTGCGGCTTATACAACTTCCTGGTGTGTGTGTGCATGCTGTTCCTATTTCCCAGTCTTCTACAAGATAAGTGCTGTACATTCATTTGTGATTTTCTGTTTGCTGGATCCCAGATGACCCTGACTCCCTCCGTGTCTAGTGTAGGGAGCCGGTGGTCGTGTCCCCTCACTATTGTAGGGTGTTCAGGAATTATATAGTTGAGGTACGAGGATATGCGATCATCCACCTTTGGGGTGTTCGCATAGGCTGAGCAGTCAGGGAGAGTGCCAGGTCTCATGCAGGGGTCTCCCTTTTGTTCCTTAGTTTTGGATCCAGTGAGTCATAGATTCTTTTGCATTGTCTTGTTCCCTGTACACCTTCCGGGACATTATAAGCCGCCAAAACCGTCTCAAGCATGGATCCGGTTTCACTTTTGGCTGAACGCTTCCAGGGTTTTTCATTGGAGGTAGCTGATCTCCGTAAGACTTTTTCTCAGTTTCAAGTGACCGGTTCAGCTTGCGTTCATGGAGTTTGTTCTGAGCCTAAGATCTCACTCCCAGATACGTTCTCCGTGGGTAGTGAGAATTTTGTGCGTTTTAGAGAGGCTTGCAAACTCCATTTTCGCCTTCTTCCCCATTCCTCTGGTGATGAGGAACGGAGGGTGGGGATCATTATATCGCTGCTCAGGGGTAACGTTCAGTCCTGGGCCTTTTTGCTGCCGGAGGGGGCACGGCCCCTCCGTTCAGTGGATGAATTCTTTTTGGCCCTGGGTCAGATATATGATGATCTGGATCGTATTGCTCTGGCTGAGTCTAGACTACGTCTGTTATGCCAGGGTAAACAATCCGCAGAGATATACTGCTCAGAGTTTCGGAGATGGGCAGCTGATACTGGTTGGAATGATGCTGCACTCCGAAGTCAATTTTGCCATGGTCTTTCAGAGGGATTGAAAGATGCATTTGCCTTTCATGAGAGGCCTATCTCCTTGGACTCTGCTATGTCTCAGGCCGTTCGTATTGACCGGCGTCTTAGAGAGAGAGGAGAGATCTCTCCTTCCTGTCATACTCAGTCCCGGGACAGTGCAGCGGTCTCATTCTGTGCGCAGGGGTCTCAGTCGCTGTCAGCCCCTTCTGAGCAGGAGCCCATGCAGCTGGGGTTGATTGCCTCTGACAATAGAAGATTCAGCCCGCATGGGAGGGTTTGTTTTTGTTGTGGAGGTATAAATCATTTGGCAAATGTTTGTCCCTCTAGGAGATTCAGGCAGTTTTCTGGGAGTAATAAAGAAACAAAAAGGAAAAAATCTTTTAAAAATGTTCCGTCTGTTACTATTGGCAGGGTTGAGGCGGAAATTGAAGGTTTTCCGTTTGCCGGTAGTTCCCGTTTTGTCCTGCCTGCTAGGGTGGCGCTAGAGAGCAAGAGCATTTTTTGTGAGATTTTTGTGGATAGTGGAGCAGCTGTCAATCTCATTGATAATCAATTTGCAATAACTCATGGTTTCCAGGTATGCACTTTGGGAAAGGATATTCCTGTTTTTGCTATTGATTCCGCTCCACTTTCTCAGAAATCGTTAAAGGGCATAGTTCACAATATCCGTTTGATTGTGAGTGATACTCATGTTAAGGATGTGTCATTTTTTGTCCTAAACGGGTTGCCTACTCCTCTAGTGTTGGGGCTACCCTGGCTCACTAAACATAACCCCACCATTGATTGGCAAGCGAGGCAAATAAATGGTTGGAGTGACTTTTGCAGAGAGAATTGCCTCACGACATCTGTTTCTGAGGTTTCTACTAAGACTGTACCACCTTTCCTCTCTGAATTTTTGGATGTCTTCTCTGAGAGTGGAGTTCAGGATTTGCCCCCGCACAGGGAGTACGATTGCCCTATTAATCTCATCCCAGGCACCAAGCTGCCTAAATCTCGTTTATACAATCTTTCCCAACCTGAGAGGGTCGCTATGCATGCTTATATCTCTGAGAGTCTGAGAAAAGGACACATACGACCCTCGAAGTCACCTGTTGCCGCTGGTTTTTTCTTTGTTAAGAAAAAAGATGGTTCTTTAAGACCTTGTCTGGATTTCAGGGAGCTGAACAGTATCACTATTCGTGACCCTTATCCGCTTCCTCTGATCCCGGACCTGTTTAACCAGGTTGTTGGGGCTAAAGTCTTTTCCAAATTAGACCTAAGAGGGGCATACAACCTGGTCAGGGTCAGAGAAGGAGACAAATGGAAGACGGCCTTCAATACCCCTGAGGGCCATTTTGAGAATTTGGTTATGCCTTTTGGTTTGATGAATGCCCCAGCCGTTTTTCAGCATTTTGTGAACAGCATTTTTTATCATTTAATTGGAAAATTTGTATTAGTGTATTTGGATGACATTTAGATTTTTTCTCCTGATTTCAAAACTCATAAGGAACACTTACGTCAGGTCTTGTTCATCCTGCGGGAGAATAAATTATACGCGAAACTGGAAAAATGTGTGTTTGCAGTTCAAGAAATTCAATTTCTGGGGTTTCTTCTCTCCGCTTCTGGTTTTCGCAAGGACCCCGAGAAGGTCCGTGCTGTGCTTGAGTGGGAGCTTCCTGAGAATCAGAAGGCACTGATGCGTTTTTTGGACTTTGCCAATTATTACAGGAAGTTTATTTTGAATTATTCCTCTGTTGTTAAACCACTCACTGATATGACCAGAAAGGGGGTAGATTTTTCTTCCTGGTCGGTAGAGGCACGTAAGGCCTTTTCTAATATCAAGGAGAGTTTTGCTTCCGCTCCCATCCTGGTACAACCTTATATTTCTTTACCCTTCATAGTTGAGGTTGATGCTTCTGAGGTGGGTGTGGGTGCGGTCTTGTCTCAGGGTTCCTCTCCTGCCAAATGGCGACCGTGTGCCTTTTTCTCGAAGAAACTCTCCTCCGCAGAGAGAAATTACGATGTGGGAGATAGGGAATTGTTGGCCATCAAGTTGGCTTTTGAGGAATGGCGCTATTGGCTAGAGGGAGCCAGACACCCTATCACCGTGTTTACTGACCATAAAAATCTGGCCTACTTGGAGTCAGCCAAGCGTCTGAACCCGAGACAGGCCAGATGGTCTTTGTTCTTTTCAAGGTTTAATTTTGTTGTCACATTCCGCCCTGGGGTTAAGAATGTGAAGGCAGATGCCCTGTCACGTTGTTTTCCGGGAGGTGGGAATTTTGAAGACCCGGGTCCCATTTTGGCTGAAGGTGTGGTGGTCTCTGCTCTTTTTCCTGAATTGGAGGCAGAGGTGCAGGCAGCCCAGTCGGAGTCTCCTGATCTTTGTCCTCCTGGGAGGTTGTTTGTGCCTCTCGCTTTAAGACACAAGATTTTTAAGGAACACCACGATACGGTCCTTGCTGGGCACCCGGGGGCAAGAGCCACACTGGATCTCATCGCTCGGAGATTCTGGTGGCCTGCACTTCGTAAGTCGGTTGAGGGTTTTGTGGCAGCCTGCGAGACTTGTGCTCGTGCCAAAGTCCCTCATTCACGGCCATCAGGTCCTCTCCTTCGCTTACCCATTCCTTCCCGTCCTTGGACACATCTGTCCATGGACTTCATAACGGACCTGCCTCGTTCCTCGGGGAAGACTGTGATTCTGGTGGTGGTGGACCGTTTTAGCAAAATGGTGCATTTCATCCCTTTTCCTGCTTTGCCCAATGCTAAGACGCTGGCGCAGGCATTTATTGATCACATTGTCAAATTGCATGTTTTTTTTTCAGACATAGTCTCTGATAGGGGCACGCAGTTTGTTTCCAGATTCTGGAAGGCTTTCTGTTCTCGCTTGGGGGTTCGGTTGTCATTCTCTTCTGCTTTCCACCCGCAGTCGAATGGCCAGACAGAGCGCGTCAATCAGAATCTGGAGACATATCTGCGCTGTTTTGTGGCGGAGAATCAGGAGGATTGGTGTTCTTTTTTGTCCCTTGCTGAGTTTGCTTTAAATAACCGTCGTCAGGAGTCCTCTGATAAGTCACCATTTTTTGGTGCATATGGGTTTCATCCGCAGTTTGGGACTTTCTCGGGAGAGGGGTCTTCTGGTTTACCTGATGAGGACAGATTCTCCTCGTCTTTGTCATCTATTTGGCAAAAGATTCAGGATAATCTAAAGAGCATGAGTGAGAGATATAAGCGTGTGGCAGATAAGAGACGTGTGCCTGGTCCGGACCTGAATGTTGGTGATCTGGTGTGGTTGTCTACCAAGAATATCAAATTGAAGGTTCCCTCCTGGAAGTTGGGTCCTAGGTTTATTGGGCCTTACAAGATCCTGTCTGTCAACAATCCTGTTGCCTACCGTCTTGATCTTCCTCAGACTTGGAAGATCCATAATGTTTTTCATAAGAACTTATTGAAACCTTATGTTCAACCCATTGTACCCTCGCCTTTGCCTCCTCCTCCGATTATGGTTGATGGGAATCTTGAATTTCAGGTCTCTAGGATTGTGGATTCTCGTCTTGTCCGCAGTTCTCTCTAATACCTCGTTCATTGGGAGGGTTATGGTCCTGAGGAGAGGATGTGGGTCCCAGTGACGGACATTAAGGCCACTCGTCTCATCAGGGTTTTCCATAGGTCCCATCCTGAGAAGGTAGGCTCTGAGTGTCCGGAGTCCACTCGTAGAGGGAGGGGTACTGTCACAACCAGTTGAGAGATTGACAGCTTAGAAGCTCTGACAGAAGCCTTTCAGAACCTCCTCCTTGAGTTTTCTTTGTTTTGGTTTTCAGTTCCTCATCTCATTAGTCTCTCTCAGCTGTCATGTAGTTGGACTGATTGCATCCCTTTAACCACCTCAGCCCCCAGTGCTTAAACACCCTGAAAGACCAGGCCACTTTTTACACTTCTGACCTACACTACTTTCACCGTTTATTGCTCGGTCATGCAACTTACCACCCAAATTAATTTTACCTCCTTTTCTTCTCACTAATAGAGCTTTCATTTGGTGGTATTTCATTGCTGCTGACATTTTTACTTTTTTTGTTATTAATCGAAATTTAACTATTTTTTTGCAAAAAAATGACATTTTTCACTTTCAGTTGTAAAATTTTGCAAAAAAAACGACATCTATATATAAATTTTGCTCTAAATTTCTTGTTCTACATGTCTTTGATAAAAAAAAAATGTTTGGGTAAAAAAAAAATTGTTTGGGTAAAAGTTATAGCGTTTACAAACTATGGTACAAAAATGTGAATTTCCGCTTTTTGAAGCAGCTCTGACTTTCTGAGCACCTGTCATGTTTCCTGAGGTTCTACAATGCCCAGACAGTACAAACACCCCACAAATGACCCCATTTCGGAAAGTACACACCCTAAGGTATTCGCTGATGGGCATAGTGAGTTCATAGAACTTTTTATTTTTTGTCAGAAGTTAGCGGAAAATGATGATTTTTTTTTTTTTTCTTACAAAGTCTCATATTCCACTAACTTGTGACAAAAAATAAAAACTTCTATGAACTCACTATGCCCATCACGAAATACCTTGGGGTCTCTTCTTTCCAAAATGGGGTCACTTGTGGGGTAGTTATACTGCCCTGGCATTCTAGGGGCTCAAATGTGTGGTAAGGAGTTTGAAATCAAATTCTGTAAAAAATGACGAGTGAAATCCGAAAGGTGCTCTTTGGAATATGGGCCCCTTTGCCCACCTAGGCTGCAAAAAAGTGTCACACATCTGGTATCTCCGTATTCAGTAGAAGTTGGGGAATGTGTTTTGGGGTTTCTTTTTACATATACCCATGCTGGGTGAGATAAATATCTTGGTCAAATGCTAACTTTGTATAAAAAAATGGGAAAAGTTGTCTTTTGCCAAGATATTTCTCTCACCCAGCATGGGTATATGTAAAAAGACAGCCCAAAACACATTCCCCAACTTCTACTGAATACGGAGATACCACATGTGTGACACTTTTTTGCAGCCTAGGTGGGCAAAGGGGCCCAAATTCCTTTTAGGAGGGCATTTTTAGACATTTGGATACCAGACTTCTTCTCACGCTTTGGGGCCCCTAAAATGCCAGGGCAGTATAAATACCCCACATGTGACCCCATTTTGGAAAGAAGACACCCCAAGGTATTCAATGAGGGGCATGGCGAGTTCATAGAAATTTTTTTTTTGCACAAGTTAGCGGAAATTGATTTTTTACATTTTTTTCTCACAAAGTCTCCCTTTCCGCTAACTTGGGACAAAAATTTCAATCTTTCATGGACTCAATATGCCCCTCAGCGAATACCTTGGGGTGTCTTCTTTCCAAAATGGTGTTATTTGTGGGGTGTTTGTACTGCCATGGCATTTGAGGGTCTCCGCAATCATTACATGTATGCCCAGCATTAGGAGTTTCTGCTATTCTCCTTATATTGAGCATACAGGTAATGAGATTTTTTTTTTCCGTTCAGCCTCTGGGCTGAAAGAAAAAAATGAACGGCACAGATTTCTTCATTCGCATCGATCAATGTGGATGAAAAAATCTCTGCCAAAAAAAGAAAAAGGAGGGGAAAGGCGTCTGCCAGGACATATGCCCTGGCAAACCAGATTTCTCCATTCACATCAATCGATGTGGATGAATAAATCATTGCCGGGATTTTTTTTTTTTATATATATACAAAGTGTTTGCCAAAGTATATGAACACCGCCACCTCCTCAGCTCATATGCCTCGGCAAACGTATCTTTTACTGCAGAGGAGAAATCTCGTCTTGCAGCGCCGCATACACTGACTTGCGTGTAATCTGACAGCAGCGCAATGCTTCTGTCCGAATGCACATCAGTGCTGCAGCTAGTCGATCGGTTGGTCCACCTGAAAGGTAAAAAAAACAAAACAAAAAAGAAAAAACCAGGCCGCAACGCAATAAATTTATTAACTGTTGAACAGAACATAGAAACTTTTTTAAACTTTTTTAACTGAACGTTTAACTTTTTTACTTACCGGTAATTTTTTTTTTGTTTAGTTTTTTTTACCTTTATAGAACAAACCTCTCCTTCCCCATGGGACAATGTGCAAAGCGCAAATCGCCCAAAGATGTGGCGAAGTACGTTATGCACTTTATCCCAGGTGAAAGGAGAGGTTTGCAGCAGCTGTGAATGAATGTGCCCTAATAGCCCTGTGTGCCTGTCCTGTGAGATGCAATCCCTATGCTAAGTGTACCTGTGTGTGGTACTTCCGGAAACACTCTCCATAGCATAGGGCAGGGTGGTCAGCACAGTCAGGACAGAAATAGCGGGTGTCACGCCTTATTCCACTCCTGCTACAGACACAACATCTTTTTCGGGGTGACGGTTGGGTTGAGGTACCAGGAACGACACTGGGGAAATGTCGCTCGTGTAGACGGCTAACTACACTGGTGGATGGGGCCACGGAACCTCCTGGGTAAAGGAGGTTCTCGATGATCTCTTCCTGGAATTTGAGGAAGGATCCTGTTCTCCCAGCCTTACTGTAGAGAACAAAACTATTGTACAGAGCCAATTTAATCAAATATACAGACACCTTCTTATACCAGCGTCTGGTTCTGCGGGAAACTAAATAGGGAGCCAACATCTGGTCATTGAAGTCCACCCCTCCCATGAGCGCATTATAGTCGTGGACTGAGAGGGGCTTTTCAATGACACGGGTTGCCCTTTCAATTTGGATTGTCGTGTCTGCGTGAATGGAGGAGAGCATGTAAACGTCACGCTTGTCTCTCCATTTCACCGCTAGCAGTTCTTCGTTACAC
Organism: Bufo bufo; assembly: GCF_905171765.1. Lineage (NCBI taxonomy): Eukaryota > Metazoa > Chordata > Amphibia > Anura > Bufonidae > Bufo > Bufo bufo. Next base: position 91,869,846 of record NC_053397.1, on the reverse strand, counting down.
AAGGCAGCCCTCTCCCCCCTTGCAAGACGGGTGGTTACAAGCCGTTGGGGGAAGCCCACGCGACTAGTTCGCGCGGTGCCACAGGCGCAAATCCGTTCTAGAAACAAATGCCTAAAGAGGGCCACACTTGTGTAGAAATTGTCCACATAAAGATGGTACCCCTTTGCCGAATAAGGGTGACACCAAGTCCCAGACTGTCTTCCCACTGCTCCCCAGGTAGTCAGGGCAACCGACCAGCTCCAGGGTCTGATCTTTTCCCTCATAGATCCGAAATTTGTGGGTATAGCCTGTGGCCCTTTCACAGAGCTTATACAATTTGACCCCATACCGGGCACGCTTGCTTGGGATGTATTGTTTGAAGCCAAGGCGCCCGGTAAAATGTATTAGGGACTCGTCTACGCAGATGTTTTGCTCAGGGGTATACAAATCTGCAAATTTCAGGTTGAAATGGTCTATGAGGGGCCGAATTTTGTGGAGCCGGTCAAAAGCAGGGTGGCCTCTGGGACGGGAGGTGGTGTTGTCGCTAAAATGCAGAAAACGGAGGATGGTCTCAAATCGTGTCCTGGACATAGCAGCAGAGAACATGGGAATGTGATGAATTGGGTTTGTGGACCAATATGACCGCAATTCATGCTTTTTTGTCAGGCCCATGTTGAGGAGAAGGCCCAGAAAAATTTTAAGTTCGGAAACTTGGACTGGTTTCCACCGGAAAGGCTGGGCATAATAGCTTCCCGGGTTTGCGGTTATAAATTGTGTGGCATACCGGTTTGTCTCTGCCACGACTAAGTCCAAGAGCTCCGCAGTCAAGAACAGCTCAAAAAATCCCAGGGCCGAACCGATTTGAGCCGTCTCAACCCGAACTCCAGACTGGGCGGTGAAAGGGGGAACTACTGGTGCGGCTGAAGTTGGTGACTGCCAATCAGGATTTGCCAGCACCTCAGGGACTCTAGGGGGTCTACGGGCCTGTCTGTGCGGTGGCTGCGACGGGGTAACTATTGCACGTGCCACCGTACCAGCTTCAACTGCCCTTCTGGTGCTCGCTACTTCACCATGTTGTACGGCAGTGCTGGTACTAGGTCCAGGAAGGGCTGCGCTGCTGGTGTATGCCTCACCACGTGATCCGGCAGCGACAGCCCCACTCTGCTGCTCTTGAAGCGGATCCTGCGTAACCTGTGGTCTAGCGACACGGGGCCTGGTACGCCTGGTGCTATCAGGGACCTCCACCTCCTCGTCCGAACTTTGGGTCAGAGAGCCACTGCTTTCTACAGGTTCATATTCTGACCCGCTAGATTCGTCAGATGAGGGTTCCCACTCCTCATCCGACTGGGTCAGAATCCTGTAGGCCTCTTCAGAAGAATACCCCCTGTTTGACATTTTGGACTACTAAATTTAGGGGTATTCCCTGAGACTATCCAAGAAAAAAAGCAAGCCTGTCTTACAAAGGGGAGGCTAGCGAAGTACCGGAGGCTGCTGCGGTTGATAAAAAATATCAAAACTGATTTTTTTATCGCCGCAGTGCGTGTAAAATGAATGTGCAGTGATCAAAAAAATATATATTTTTTGTCACTGCGGTGGGGCGGGAGTGGGTGAACGCACGTGTGGGCGACCGATCAGGCCTGATCGGGCAAACACTGCGTTTTGGGTGGAGGGCGAGCTAAGGTGACACTAATACAATTATAGATCTGACCGTGATCAGTTTTGATCACTTACAGATACTATAAAAGTACAAATGCTGATTAGCGATACGCTAATCAGCGAATAAAAGTGACTGCGGTGCGGTGGGGTGGGCGCTAACTGACGCTAACTACCTAACCAAGGGGCCTAAACTATCCCTTAAACCTAACAGCCAATACCAGTGGAAAAAAAAAAAAAAGTTTACACTGATCACTTTTTTTCCTTTCACTGGTGATTGACAGGGGCGATCAAAGGGGTGATCAAAGGGTTAATTGGGGTGCAGGGGGGTGATCTGGGGCTAAGTGTGGTGTTGGTGGGTACTCACAGTGAAGTCTGCTCCTCTGCTGGATCCAACCGACGAAAAGGACCAGCAGAGGAGCAGACAAGCCATATAACAGATCATATTTACTAATATGATCTGTTATATGACTTTTGATTGGATTTTTTGAAAATCGCCAGCCTGCCATCCAATGATCGTTGCTGGCAGGCTGGTGACGAAATACTTCTTTCAATTTTGCCGGCCCGCGATGCGCATGCGCGGGCCGGCTTTGAGCGAAATCTCGCGTCTCGCGAGATGACGCGTATATGCGTGACTCTGCGCAGCGCTGCCACCTCCGGAACGCGATCCTGCGTTAGGCGGTCCGGAGGTGGTTAAAGGGCTTCTGTCACCCCATTAAACCGTTTTTTCTTTTTCTTTACTAATAATCCCTACACTGCGATCTCAGCATACATAAGCTAATTAATGATTTTCGTTCAGTAGAATTTGTTAAAAATCTATTTTTATAATATGTAAATTACCTTGCTACCAGCAAGTAGGGCGGCTACTTGCTGGTAGCAGCCGCATCCTCCGATGGTAATGACGCCCCCTCTGCTTGTTGATTGACAGGGCCAGGGAACGGAATCCTTCTCCGCTGGCCCTGCCTGTTTTCATTCAATATCTGGCGCCTGCGCCGCGGCCGTACCTCTCTTCAATCTGCGCAGGCGCACTGAGAGGCGGCCACTCACTCGGCCGCTCGCTCCTCAATGCGCCTGCGCCGGGTGTAGATGTGACGTCATCGGCGCAGGCGCCAGATATTGAATCGAAACAGGCATGGCCAGCAGAGAAGGATTCGGTTCCCTGGCCCTGTCAATCAACAAGCAGAGGGGGCGTCATTACCATCGGAGGATGCGGCTGCTACCAGCAAGTAGCCGCCCTACTTGCTGGTAGCAAGGTAATTTACATATTATAAAAATAGATTTTTAACAAATTCTACTGAACGAAAATTATTAATTAGCTTATGTATGCTGAGATCGCAGTGTAGGGATTATTAGTAAAGAAAAAAAAGAAAAACGGTTTAATGGGGTGACAGAAGCCCTTTAAATTCCTCCCCATAATGCATTAGTGTGCGGCTTATACAACTTCCTGGTGTGTGTGTGCATGCTGTTCCTATTTCCCAGTCTTCTACAAGATAAGTGCTGTACATTCATTTGTGATTTTCTGTTTGCTGGATCCCAGATGACCCTGACTCCCTCCGTGTCTAGTGTAGGGAGCTGGTGGTCGTGTCCCCTCACTATTGTAGGGTGTTCAGGTATTATATAGTTGAGGTACGAGGATATGCGATCATCCACCTTTGGGGTGTTCGCATAGGCTGAGCAGTCAGGGAGAGTGCCAGGTCTCATGCAGGGGTCTCCCTTTTGTTCCTTAGTTTTGGATCCAGTGAGTCATAGATTCTTTTGCATTGTCTTGTTTCCTGTACACCTTCCGTGACAGCCATCTATTGGTTTCATTGTCTTATAACAAGAAAATGAATCTAATAGTTGGCGCTTTTCATGACTCATGAACAGCGCCATCTATTGGTTTCATAGTCTTTTGACAAGACTATTAATCCAATAGATGGCGCTATTCATAGTGTAGATCGCAAATATTCTAATCACAATTTTTTCATGCAAATGTTTTTTCAGCTGAAAAACAAGGCCGATTTTGCTCATTTGCATGTCTTTCCCATATGCCCATGTTTATGCAAATGAGTCTACATGGCAAAACTGTATAGAACGGTCATTGAATTTCATGTTAGGACAATCAGAAAACATTTTGTCACCCTAATGATAATTATCTAGGTGCACGGGTCCACCCAAGCCATCCAACAGATATGAAGCAACTTTGAAACTTACTGGCTCTCAGTCAGATGAGAGCTGGTTTTGAATGTCTCATAGTGCACAAGGCTGCCATTGTAAGGTGTGCTGACTGTATCTGTCTCATGGATAGATTCTTGGCTTACACACACTCGCCTTTTGGCAAATAGCCTTTGTGAGGTTGTCTATTGTATGTCATAGTTAATAGGAGTCCAAGATACATCTAAATGTTCTTCTCATGCTGTTTCCAAGCCATTTTGGTGGTGTTTCTAACCTTTTCATAAGAACCAGACATCCTCTCCTCTTCAGAGCAGGGGGTGCCTGATTTAATGCTCGGGTTCTCCCATTGACTTCTACTGTGCTCGCTAGAGCATCCTGATGTGTTCGGCCAGAGCACCCGAGCACTATGGTGCTCGACTAACACTACTGGTTTTCTCTAGAGGACAAGTATCAGGCTCAAATCCTACTTATCACAATCAACTACCTTATGTGTCACCCCCAATTCCTCATAGATTGTAAGCTCTTGCGAGCAGGGCCCTGACTCCTAGTGTTTCAGTTGCATATTATCCAGTTATTTTTGTTTTGTATATGAACCCTATGAACTTGTAAAGCACTGCGGAATATGGTAACGCTATATAAATACATTTTATTATTATTATTTATTATTAGTAGTAGCACAGACAATACCCGCCTGGCCGTGCGGAGCCAAACGGATCCGTCCAGACTTACAATGCAAGTCAATGAGGATGGATCCGTTTGACGTTGACACAATATGGTGCAATTGCAAACGGATCCGTCCCCCATTGACTTTCTGTCACGGCTGAGGATGGGGGAAATCCTCAGCCGTGTGCAGCCCGGTGATGTTTCGGCTGCTTGGCCATGTAGACAGGATTAGGGAGCAGGTCACCTCCTAAGGCATCCCTAACCTGACCCTAGCTCCTAGTTACATGGGCCAACCTTGATGGTAGGAGGGCCCATGCTCCGGAACCTAAAAGTCCCTGCTGGCCCTCAAGATGACCCTCACCTAGGAGCTGAGTAAGACAAGCCCACTCCTCCTAGACACGGAGGAGCAGGAGTCTCAACGGCCAAGCTGCAGGAAAAGGGGAGACATAAACAGCTCTATGGATATGGCAGGTGAACTAGAGTTCCACCTACCTGCCACAGCCTTGCTGACTGGATCCCTGTGTTAGCAGGGTGCAGATCATAAACGCATCCCCACACAGGGACCCAGATCCATAGCTGCCCAAAAGGAGACATATAAAACATCACACGGACATCACACATAACTGGAAATAACTTAAGCACAATATGGTTATGACATTAAGGTTTTGACATAAAGGTTTATGACCACAGGGGTGGCTCTTACTGGCAGGTAATAAATACATGAGGCTGCTCTCAGCTAAGCATGGCTGAAGCAACCTGCAGGCCTGCAAAAGCAATGAGGCTTTATAGGCCAAGAAGCCACACCCCACAGTAGGACACACCCAGTGCACACACACACTAGGAAGGGGATTAACCCTTCCAACACCAGGGAAGGGAAAACACCACTTAAAGGAGACGTGCACACAATAACATAAAACACAGTGCACACATCACACACAAAACCGCATGCGCAGCGTAGCGAGCTGCATGGCACAGCTCAGCCTGCTACGCTGCCACATACATACTGTTGCCAGCGGCAACCACAGGTGAGGCCAATACCACAGCCCTCACCTGTGATTGAACACCAATGAGAACCGCTGACAACCGCATGCGGTAATGGAGTCACGGTCATAGCCATGGCCGTGACACTTTCAATGTAAAGTCAGGAGTCCCTTTTATACCATCAGATCGGAGTTTTCTCCAATCCGATGGTATATTTTAACTTGAAGCGTCCCCATCACCATGGGAACGCCTCTATGTTAGAATATACCATCGGATTTGAGTTAGATCGTGAAACTCAGATCCGACAATATATTCTAACACATTGGTGGCCAGTGCGGCCGGCCCCCCCTCCCTCCCCTGTAGTTAACACATTGGTGGCCAGTGCGGCCGGCCCCCCTCCCTCCCCTGTAGTTAACACATTGGTGGCCAGTGCGGCCAGCCCCCCCTCCCTCCCCTGTAGTTCTGTAGATTCATTGGTGGCCAGTGGGCCCCCCCTCCCTCCCCCTCCTAATTAAAATCTCCCCCCCTATCATTGGTGGCAGCGGAGAGTACCGATCGGAGTCCCAGTTTAATCGCTGGGGCTCTGATCGGTAACCATGGCAACCAGGACGCTACTGCAGTCCTGGTTTCCATGGTTACTTAGCAATTTTTAGAAGCATTATACTTACCTGCAAGCTGCGATGTCTGTGACCTGCCGGGCGCTCCTCCTACTGGTAAGTGAAAGGTCTGTGCGGCGCATTGCTTATAGCACAGACCTGTCACTTACCAGTAGGAGGAGAGCCCGGCCGGACACAGACATCGCAGCTCGCAGGTAAGTATAATGCTTCTAAAAATTGCTAAGTAACCATGGCAACCAGGACTGCAGTAGCGTCCTGGTTGCCATGGTTACCAATCGGAGCCCCAGCGATTAAACTGGGACTCCGATCGGTACTCTCCGTTGCCACCAATGATAGGGGGGGAGATTTTAATTAGGAGGGGGAGGGAGGGGGGCCCACTGACCACCAATGAATCTACAGAACTACAGGGGAGGTAGGGGGGGCCGGCCGCACTGGCCACCAATGTGTTAACTACAGGGGAGGGAGGGGGGCCGGCCACACTGACCACCAATGTGTTAACTACAGAGGAGGGAGGGGGGGCCGGCCGCACTGGCCACCAATGTGTTAACTACAGGGGAGGGAGGGGGGGCCGGCTGCACTGGCCACCAATGAGTTAAATACAGGGGAGGGAGGGGGGCCCACACTGGCCACCAATGAGTTAAATACAGGGGGGGGGTCTGCCCCCTGCTGCCTGGCAGCACCTGCCAGGCAGCAGGGGGCAGTCATGTACCCAGTTCTTTTAGTATATTCTAACTTGAAGCGTCCCCATCACCATGGGAACGCCTCTGTGTTAGAATATACTGTCGGATCTGAGTTTTCACAAAGTGAAAAATCAGATCTGAAATAAACAGTTATGCAGACGGATCCGTTATGAACGGATGCAAGCGTTTGCATTATAGGAGCGGTTCCGTCTGTACAGACACCAGACGGATCCGCTCCTAACGCAAGTGTGAAAGTAGCCTAACTGTGTGCCCTTAGAAGCCATCACAACCATGCCTACTAATGTCATGGCTGTGATTGGCCAGTGCAGCATGTGACCCAGCCTTTATAAAAGCTGGAGTCACGTAGCGCTGCACGTCACTCTGCTGTGCTTAGTGTAGGGAGAGGATGCAGCTGCTGTGAGGGAGAGAATAGGACAGAATCTTTAATCAGAACTCCAATTGAACTCAGCAATCTACATAGATTTAGTTGTGTGGGTGCAGTGCACAATCTTTTTACCCTGCCCCGAGCCCAGTGCAAGCTCAGTGCACGAGCACTGCATATGTGCTTTTGTGACATTCAAATCCAAGCTTGAAATACAACAATAATAATCTGGTTTTAAAAAAAACACCCTTTTTGGCAATATCCTACATCTGGTGCCTTTGCAGCATTAGTCAGTGTGCAATTGAAGCTAGAAATACAGCTATAATTTTCTGGATTTTAAAAAACACCCTTTTTGGGCAAAATACACAATTTTAAAGCCCTTGCTGCATCTGCATGTGTAAAGTTCAAGCGTTATATACAGCTGTCATATTCTGTTAGTAAAAAAACACAGTTTTTGGGCAAAATACTTAATATTGCAGCCCTTGCTGCATCTGTGATTGTTAAAAACAAGTTTGAAATACTTCAATTATTTTCTGGCTTTGAAAAATCACCCATTTTTTGCAATAACCTTTATCTTGTGTCTATGCCGCATTAGTCAGTGTGCAATTTAAGCTAGAAATACAGCTATAATTTTCTCGGTTTTAAAAAACACCCTTTTTGGGCAAAATACACAATTTTACAGCCCTTGCTGCATCTGCACGTGTGAAATTCAACCGTTATATACTGCTGTCATATTCTGTTAGTAAAAAAACACCCATTTTGGGCACAAAAACATAATTTTGCAGCATTTGCTGCATATGTCATTGTGAGATACACCCTTTTGATACTGTGGTTCTATTCTGCTATTAAAAAAACACCCATTTTGGGCAAACAAAAAATATTTTGCAGCCTTTGCTGCATATATCATTGTGAGATACACCCTTTAGATACTGTGGTTCTATTCTGCTATTAATAAAACACCTATTTTGGGCAAAAATCTTTAAATGCGGCCTAGTCTGCATCTGTACGTGTGAGATACACCCTTTACATACTGTGGTTCTATTCTGCTATTAATAAAAAGCCCATTTTTGGGCAAACAAATTAATTTTGCAGCCTTTGCGGCATATGTCATTGTGAGATACACCTTTTAGATACTGTGGTTCTATCCTACTATTAATAAAACACCCATTTTGGGCAAAAAATAATATTTTGCAGCCTTTGCTGCATATTTTATTGTGGGATACACCCTTAAGATACTGTGGTTCTATTCTGCTATTAAAAAAAATACCCATTTTGGGCAAAAATCTTTCATTGTGGCCTAGTCTGCATCTGACGTGCGAGATTCACCCTTTACATACTGTGGTTCTATTCTGCTATTAGAAAACCACCCATTTTGGGCAAAAAACTTAATTTGACAGCCTTTGCTGCATCTGTCATTGTGAGATACACCCTATGCATACTGCTGTTCTATTCTGGTATTAAATAAACACCCAATTTAGGCAAAAATCTTAATTTGCGGCCTTGTCTGCATCTGTCATTGTGAGATACACGCGTAAGATACTGTTGTTCTATTCTGTTATTAAAAATACACCCATTTTGGGCAAGATCCTAAATTTAAGAAATATGAGGAGAGCATCAAATAAGGGATGTGGCCCTGGTCGTGGTGCTGCTGGTGGAGCTCCTGTTGCAGGGAGAAGACGTGGTCGATCTGTGCCAGCTACACGCACAAGTAAAACACCTTCCTCAGGTGCGAGTAGGCGCAGTAGGTGCAGCTCTAAGAATAGTGAGGCCAGAACAAGTACAGGCGATAGTAGATTGGGTTGCTGACAGTGCCTCCAGTTCCTTCACATTGTCTCCCACCCAGTCTCCTGCTGAAAGATCAGAGTTGGCACCTGCAGCCGATGCCCATTAGTCTTTCACCTCACCCCCTTGCAAATCAGCCAAGCAGTCTGAGCCCCAAGTCATGCAGCAGTCTCTTCTGCTTTTTAATGACTCTGTTAGCAGTGTTTCCCAGGGCCATCCACCTATCCCTGCCCCAGAAGTGGAAGAGATTGAGTGCACCGATGCCCAACCACTTATCTTTCAAGATGAGGACATGGGAGGACCATTGCAGCACATCTCGGATGATGATGAAACACAGGTGCCAACTGCTGGGGCTTTCGAAAGTGTGCAGACCGACAAGGAGGGCAGGAGTGAAGACTGGGTGGAAGATGTTGTGGAGGACGATGATGTCCTCGACCCCACATGGAATCAAGGTCATGCGAGTGACCTGTGTAGTTCGGAGGAAGAGGCGGTGGTCGCACAGAGCCACCAGCACAGCAGAAGAGGGAGCAGGGTGCAAAAGAGGAGCATACGCCTGCTACTGCCCACCGCAGCAAGGGACCGATCACACCAAAGCCAGCTCCAAGGAGTTTTCTGGTGTGGCAGTTCTTCAGACATGTGCTGACGACAAGACACGAGTGGTTTGCACGCTGTGCAATCAGAGCCTGAAGCGAGGCATAAACGTTCTCAACCTGAGCACAACCTGCATGACCAGGCATCTAAGTGCAAAGCACGAGCTGCAGTGGAGTAGACACCTCAAAAACCAAGAAAGGTCTCTGGCTCCTCCTGCTTCCTCTTCTGCTGCAGTCTTGGCCTCTTCATCCACCTCTGGAGTGACAGTGCCACCCCGCAAACAGAGGGTCTGCCAGCAACACCACCATCTGGGTCACCAAGCATCTCCACAATGTCCCACGGAAGCATTCAGCTCTCCATCTCCCAAACGCTGGAGCGGAAGAGGAAGTACCCCCCTACCCACCCGTGATCCCTGGCCCTGAATGCCAGCATTTCAAAATTACTGGCCTTTGAAATGCTGTCATTTCGTCTGGTGGAGACGGAGAGTTTTAAAAGCCTTATGGCGGTGGCTGTCCCACAGTACGTCGTGCCCAGCTGCCACTACTTTTTCAGGCGTGCCATCCCTTCCCTGCACAACCAAGTGGGGGACAAAATCAGGTGTGCACTGAGCAATGCCATCTGTGGCAAGGTGCACCTCACTACGGATACGTGGACCAGTAAGCATGGTCAGTGACGTTATATCTCCATAACAGCACTCTGGGTAAATGCAGTGGCGGATAGCAGTTTGCCGCATGTCCTTCAACCACCGAGGATTGCAGGGCGCTTCAGTTTGCCTCCTTTTGCTTCCTCCTCCTACTCCGCTTCCTCATCCGGTCAGCGTAACACCTTCACCACCAACTTCAGCACAGCCAGGGGTAAACGACAGCAGGCAGTTTTAAAACTTATCTATCTGTTTGGGTGACAAACCCGACACCACGCTGGAGCTGTGTACAGACCTTGAACAACAGACTGATAAGTGGTTGGTGCTAGTGAGCCTCAAGCCCGGTCTGGTGGTGTGCGATAAGGGGCAAAATCTCGTAGCAGCTCTGGGACTAGCCGGTTTGACGCACATCTCTTGCCTGGCGCATTTGCTGAATTTGGTGGTGCAAAGATTCCTTAAGAATTACCCCGATATGTCAGAGCTGCTGCATAAAATGCGGGCTGTCTGTGTGTGCTTTTGGCGTTCTCACCCTGCCGCTGCTCACCTGTCAGCGCTGCAGTGTAACTTCGGCCTTCCCGATCACCGCGTCATATGCGACGTGCCCACAAGGTGGAACTCCACCTTGCACATGCTGGCCAGACTGTGCGAGAAGCAGCAGGCGATAGTGGAGTTTCAGCTGCAGCACGCACGGGTGAGTCACTCTGTGGAACAGCACAACTTCACCACCAATGACTGGGCCTCTATGCGAGACCTGTGTTCCTTGTTGCACTGTTTCGAGTACTCCACCAACATGGCCAGTGTCGATAACGCCGTTCTCAGTGTTACTATCCCACTTCTATGCCTCCTTGAAAAAACACTGCTGGCGATAATGGATGAGGATGTGGCACAGGAGGAGTAGGAGGAAGAGGGATCATTTTGTATGGTTTCCGGCCAGTCATTTACAATTGGCTCCGAGGGTGGGTTCCTGCACCCACAAACGCCAGGTACACAATTGTCCAGCCAGGGCACAGTTCTGGAGAATGATGATGTGGAGTATGAGGAGGAGGAGAATGAGTAGGAGGAACCATGTTCACAGCGGGGTGGCACCCAGACCAGCTCATGGCCATCACTGGTGCGTGGCTGGGGGGATACAGAGAACACAGATGATACACCTCCCATAGAGGACAGCTTTTCATTGCCTCTGGGCAGCCTGGCACACATGAGCGATTTATGCTGCAGTGTCTCCGCAATGACCACCGAGTTGCCCACATTCTAACTTGTCCTGATTACTGGGTGGCCACGCTGTTGGATCCCCGTTACAAGGACAACGTACCGTCCTTAATTCCCTCGCTGTAGCGTGATCGTAATATGCGCGAGTACAAACGCACGCTGGTAGACGCGCTGCTGGTAGCATTCCCACCTGACAGCGGTGGCACAGTGGAAGCACAAGGCGAAGGCAGAGGACAAGGACGAGGTTGCCAACGCAGCTGGGGTAGCGTCAGCACCTCAGAAGCCAGGGTTAGCATGGCCGAAATGTGGAAATGCTTTGTCAGCACGCCACAACAACCAGCACCACCAGCTGATAGGGAACGTCTTAGCAGGAGGCAGCATTTCACCAACATGGTAGAGCAGTATGTGTGCACACGCCTACACGTACTGAATGACGGGTCTGCCCCCTTCAACTTCTGGGTCTCTAAATTGGGCACATGGCCTGAGCTTGCCATTTGCGCCTTGGCGGTGCTGGCCTGCCCTGCAACCAGTGTATTATATGAACGTGTGTTTAGCTCGGCAGGGGGCGTTATCACAGACAAGCGCAGCTGCCTGTTCACAGCCAATGTGGACAAGCTCACATTCATTAAAATGAACCAGGCATGGATCCCACAGGACTTGTCCGTACCTTGTGCAGAATAGACATGTATACCGGCCTTAGCCAGCCATTGTTATACTACAGCGCAATTGCCAGTGTTGGCTACCTCATCCTCCTCCACCGCTGCTTCCACCTACACCGCTACGTCCACCGCCTCCTCAAACTCCTACTCCATATGGACCTCCACCTCATAAATCAAGTTTTTTTATTTTTATTTGTACGTATTTTATTTTATGTCATTTCGCTAATTTGTCTGTTACATTTTCGGGTGAAAGTCACAAATTTTTGGGTGTGATATACCACTGCTATACCTAGTAGACATGTAAAAAAAATTCACTAATTTATCTGTTACATTTTCGTGGGAAATTCACCAATTTTTGGGTGTGATATACCACTGCTATACCTAGTAGATATTTTTAAAAAAAATCACTAATTTGTCTGTTACATTTTCTGGTGAAATTAAACAATTTTTGGGGTGATATACCACTGCTATACCTAGTAGAACGGTAATAAAAAAATCACTAATTTGTCTGTTACATTTACGGGTGAAATTAACCAATTTATGGCTGTGATATACCCCTGCTCTACCTAGTTGACAGCTTAATAAGTTTCACAAAATTTTTCTGTTAAATTTTCGGGTGACATTCAACATCTTTTGGCTGTGATAGACCCCTGCTCTACCTATTAGACAGGTTAATAAATTTCACAAATTTTTTCTGTTACATTCTTGGGTTGACATTTTACAATTTTTGCCGTGAATAAACCCCTGCTCTGCATAGGTGACAGGGACCGAAATTATTAAAAATAATCTGTTCTATTGGTGGGTGACATTAACCCATTTCTGGCGATGAAAAACCCCTGCTCTGCATAGGTGACAGGGACTTAAATTTCTAAAATTCGTCCTTAATTGGCCCTTTCATTTGATCCTTCTGCTTTAATAACTTGTCCCACATTTCTGCTTCATCCCATTGCAGCTATTTACCTCCATTTGATGAGGTCTCCCTTTCTCACGCTCCCTCTCTGGCGTGGAACCCTGATTCGGCGATAACCGTGAGCAACATGGTAGGCTCCGAAAAAAAACATTGAAAGTTGATAGAGAAGATATCCAAATGGATGGTGGACGTCACAGGGACGTGCGATCAGGCAGAAGTTATCTAGAGTCAACAAAGCGGCAGCAGGGCCTCTCCTGGCTAACGTTTCCAAATCCAAAATACCCCAGTGACATTCCCCATAATTTTTTTATTAATCATTCAAATAACAGTGCATCTTAAGAGTCCTGTATTGTTATTTATCGTCACTACCTTCCGAGTCGGGAGTGGGTAATTGCGGCGCACCCCCTCCTTTCCTTCAATTCTTCAGTTTTAATAGCTTCTCCCACATTTCCACTCAATCACAATTAAATTTCATCCATTTATGTCCCTTGGACATGGTCTCTCTTTCTCACGCTCCCTCTCCGGCGTGGGACCCTGATTCGCCGCTAAACGTGATCAACATGGTAGGAGCAGAAAAGAACATCGAAAGTTGATAGAGCAGATATCCAATTGGATTGTGAACATCACGGGGACGTGCAACATGGTGGGGCAGTATGTTTGCACACGCCTACACGAACTGACTGATGGTTCTGCCCCCTGCTACTTCTGGGTCTCCAAATTGGGCACATGGCCTGAGCTTGCCCTTTATGCCTTGGAGGTGCTGGCCTTCCCTGCAGCCAGTGTATTGTCTGAACGTGTGTTTAGCACAACTGGAGGGGGTTATCACAGGTTATATTTCCCAATAATTTAAAAAAATATAAATACATTTAAAACCAAAAAGCAGTGTAGGCTACCTCCTCCTCCTCCACCGCCGCTTCCACCTTCACCGCCACATCCACCGCCTCCTCAAACTTCTACTCCATATGGACCTCGTCCTCCTAGATCAAGATTATAATATGTTATTTAAAGTCATTTACCTATTCACATTTGTTTGCAGAGCACTTGCCATGCTCTTAACCACATTTTGATGCCATTTGCAGTCCTCTAGCCCTTTCCATTACATTTTTACAGCCATTTTAGTGCTCAAAAGTTTGGGTCAAGTTTGGGTCCCGAACTCGAACTTTTTTGTGAAGTTTGGCCGAACCCGTCGATCCCAAACATCCAGGTGTCCTCTCAACTCTACTTATCATAGTGTATGTGAGATTGTAATTGCTATGGCAGGGGCTTTGAGAAGACTCCCAGAAATGTCATAGTCAGCCTGTACAAGTCCCCAGTGCAAACTAAAAATGACAGTAAGCAAATTTAAAAATGTTTTAATAAACAAAACACAATATAAAAATTTCAAATCACCCGAATTCGCAGTTTTACATAAAAATAAACAATAACAAATAAACATAATAGGTATTGCTGTCTCTGAAAATATCTGAAATATTAAATTATAAAAAGATTTTTTCCTGTGCAGTGAACACTGAAATATACAAATATGTGATTTACCATATTTTGGTCACATTTCCCTTCACAAAGAATTGAAGAAACAATCAATCAAAACGTTATGTGTATCCCAAAATGGCAGTAATAAAAACTAGAACTCATTCTACAAAAAAAAGCCATCTCACAGCTCTGTAGACATAAAAACAAACAAAAAATTTCTGGGTGTTAGTATCTAGAGATGTTGCGAACATAAAATTTTCCGTTCGCGAACGGCGAAGGCGGATTTCTGCAAATGTTCGCGAACGGGCGAACCGCCATAGACTTCAATAGGCAGGCAAATTTGAAAACCCACAGGGACTCTTTCTGGCCACAATAGTGATGGAAAAGTTGTTTCAAGGGGACTAACACCTGGACTGTGGCATGCCGGAGGGGAATCCATGGCAAAACTCCCATGGAAAATTACGTAGTTGACGCAGAGTGTGGTAAATTGAATTCACAATGCGATTAATATAACCTGCATTAATCGCATTGCGAATTCAACTTAGAGCTAAGTTCCTAATGGTTGTATTGCTAGAATTGACGAATATACTATATTCTCAATCTTTGTTTTATTCTAGCAATACAACCATTAGGAACCCAGCTCTAAGTTGAATTCACAATGCGATTAATATAACCTGTATTAATCGCATTGCGATTACAACTTAGTCAAATTTGTGACACTGCAGCTTCAGATTGAATCTAAGATGGATGCTGTCCTTGCTTTTTGATAGGAGGTGGAAGGGTCTGGGAGGGAGGGTATGCTGATTGGCTGGAATGTGTCTGCTGACTGTGAGGTCAAAATTTGCTCAATGATGATGTATAGGGGGCGGACCGAACATCGCATATGTTCGCCCGCCGCGGCGAACGCAAACAAGCTATGTTCGCCGGGAATTGTTTGCTGGCGAATAGTTCGGGACAACTCTATTAGTATCGTGGGACAAAGAAAATTTTTATTTTTTCAAAGGTTTTAATTTTTTAAACAGTAGTAAAACATAAACATTATATAAACTATCACTGTAATTGTACTGACTCGCAGAATAAGCTCACCATGTCATTTTTAGCATATGAACGAATGCCATAAAAGTAAAACCCATAGCAGAATTTTCTTTTTCTTTATTTAATTCAACATAGATTTTTTATTTTCCTGTATTGCAATACAAGGTGTAATAATTAAATGGTACCATTAAAAATAGCTGTGTGAATTAAAAATGAAAAAATGTTATGGGTCTTGGAAAATGGATAATTGCCCACAGCTTCCATTAATAAAAGTGGTCCCCAGCTACTCCACTGTCACAATATTGCTGTGGGCATTGGATGCAATTGTTTTTTGCGGGACAAGTTGTAGTTTTTAGTGGTGCAATTTTGGGGTACACATAACTTTCTGAGTACCTTTTATTAACTCTTTCTGGGATGGAGATGGGGAAAAAACAGCAATACTGCCACTGAGTTTTTACGTAAATTTTACAGCAATAATTTTTCAGTATAAATAACATAATATCTTTATTCTCTGGGTCAGTACGATTACAGTAATACCAAATACATATAGTTAGTTTTACTACTTTGTGCAATAAAACACCTTTTTTTTTAAAGGAAGAAAATCTTTTTGCATCACTGCTTCCCAAGACCCATAACTTTTTTCTTTTTCTTTTTATGGAGTTGTGTGAGGACTTAATTTTTGCAGGAAGACTTATAGTTTTGATTAGTATCATTTTGGAGTAAATTACACTTTTTGGTCACTTGTTATTATGTTTTTTATTATGGTTTCACAGAAGCAGGTGTCACAGAGTTACCTTGTCCCCAGGTAGTGCACATCTCTGATTTTCTGAAAGAGAATATATCAGGCTCCTAACGAGCCACATGACTCACAGCTGTGGGCTAGGGAAAAAACCCGGGATGGAGTGAAGGGTCACACTTCCAACCCACTGCTCATTCCATAAAAAACATTCCCTTAATGAACTTTACAAAAAAGTCTATGGCAGCTATGCCTGACATAGATAAACACTTTCCTGCCCTCCATGTCTGTCTCAGCCAGCTCACAGGTGGAGACAGACAAACCCTTGGTTTCACCATATACAATGCAAGCTGC
Organism: Bufo bufo; assembly: GCF_905171765.1. Classification (NCBI taxonomy): domain Eukaryota; kingdom Metazoa; phylum Chordata; class Amphibia; order Anura; family Bufonidae; genus Bufo; species Bufo bufo. The sequence continues at coordinate 91,853,351 of NC_053397.1, read as the reverse complement.
TGGGCGACAGATATCTGTTTTCCAATACAATTCATTCACTTTCTCACAATATATATATATATATATATATATACACTCACCTAAAGAATTATTAGGAACACCATACTAATACGGTGTTGGACCCCCTTTTGCCTTCAGAACTGCCTTAATTCTACGTTGCATTGATTTAACAAGGTGCTGATAGCATTCTTTAGAAATGTTGGCCCATATTGATAGGATAGCATCTTGCAGTTGATGGAGATTTGAGGCATGCACATCCAGGGCACGAAGCTCCCGTTCCACCACATCCCAAAGATGCTCTATTGGGTTGAGATCTGGTGACTGTGGGGGCCATGTTAGTACAGTGAACTCATTGTCATGTTCAAGAAACCAATTTGAAATTATTCGAGCTTTGTGACATGGTGCATTATCCTGCTGGAAGTAGCCATCAGAGGATGGGTACATGGTGGTCATGAAGGGATGGACATGGTCAGAAACAATGCTCAGGTAGCCCGTGGCATTTAAACGATGCCCAATTGGCACTAAGGGGCCTAAAGTGTGCCCAGAAAACATCCCCCACACCATTACACCACCACCAGCAGCCTGCACAGTGGTAACAAGGCATGATGGATACATGTTCTCATTCTGTTTACGCCAAATTTGGACTCGAACCTCATCAGACCAGGCAACATTTTTCCAGTCTTTAACAGTCCAATTTTGGTGAGCTAATGCAAATTGTAGCCTCTTTTTCCTATTTGTAGTGGAGATGAGTAGTACCCGGTGGGGTCTTCTGCTGTTGTAGCCCATCCGCCTCAAGGTTGTGCGTGTTGTGGCTTCACAAATGCTTTGCTGCATACCTCGGTTGTAACGAGTGGTTATTTCAGTCAACGTTGCTCTTCTATCAGCTTGGATCAGTCGTCCCATTCTCCTCTGACCTCTAGCATCCACAAGGCATTTTCGCCCAGAGGACTGCCGCATACTGGATGTTTTTCCCTTTTCACACCATTCTTTGTAAACCCTAGAAATGGTTGTGCGTGAAAATCCCAGTAACTGAGTAGATTGTGAAATACTCAGACCGGCCCGTCTGGCACCAACAACCATGCCACGCTCAAAATTGCTTAAATCACCTTTCTTTCCCATTCTGACATTCAGTTTGGAGTTCAGGAGATTGTCTTGACCAGGACCAGACCCCTAAATGCATTGAAGCAACTGCCATGTGATTGGTTTACTAGATAATTGCATTAATGAGAAATAGAACAGGTGTTCCTAATAATTCTTTAGGTGAGTGTATATATACAGTATATATATTCATTTCAAGATTCATTTCAGGTTTGGTTCACCAAATTTTTGAAAAAGTTTAGTTCAGACCCGAATCCGTTCATTGATCCAATTGCCCTGAAAGTTGGTATATAACCCCCTCTATCCTCCTAGGGCACAGAATATTTAGGAAAACTAGTTATCTCTTTTTGTTCTTAATGTTTTCCCCTCCCGCCTCCACCAGAAGTGGGCCTGGCTGTTCTTTGGGAGGTAGAGGGCCTCTGCTGCTTATTGCTGCTGCCAGCACGCTCCTTCTCTGGTGTTGCCTCTTCCTCAGCACTCTTGCAGGTCCTGTTCAGCACACAATCGTCATCGGAGTCTTCAACCACCCTTCTGTCTCTATCAGACTGTGGAATATCATGGTGGGTTATTTGGTCCCCCCTTCCGACTGCCACTGTCGCTGCCTCAAACACCAATGCCAAGGTTATGGAGGCCACTACTACCACCACCAACACGGCTAAGTCTGGGGTCTGCAGCCTCCACCTCCTCCTCAGGGCATCACAAGTCATTAACAGGGAGACCTCTTGACCATATGCCGTAGGGAGTGGTGGGTTTTTCTTGACACCCCCTTAGCACCCTGATGGGCTTCTAGGTCTTGTCTAGCACACAATCATCATCGGAATCCTCACACTCCCTGCTGATTTTATCAGACTGTAAGATATCATGGTGGGCTCATGGGCGCTCCTCCCTTGCGCTGCCTTTTCACCTACTGCCACTGCCCCACCACTAATCCCATGGATACAGGTGCAATTATTACCACCACCATTAACACAGCTATGCATGGAGTCATCAACCTCCTCCCCAGTGCAGCCCAAATGGTGAGGGCTCTTGCACAATTCATCAACAGGGAGATTCTCTTCACTATCTGCCATAGGACATGCCCCACCATGCCCTTCTCTAGTGGTGTTTAATTAAATTGAACAATCCCCACAAAAATTACATTCCAACTGTGTGAAAATGGAATTCATGGAAACGGACGATTGAGGCCTGATGCTCAAGTTCATGTTAACACTCAAAGGAAAGTGGTTTGGTATACTACTGATCGCCTATATGTTGGTTAAATAAAACTGAACAAGTCCCAAAGAAATAAAATTCCAACCATTTGGGAAATTGAATGAACATTTAGGATGATCCAAAGCTAAGCCTCACGCTCAAATTCACATTAACACATACGGGTAGATTGCTGCACTACCCTGTGTTTCACTGTAGTAATATAGATATGCTGGTTTAAAAAAATTGAACAGTCCACAATTTTTTTTAATTCTAACCGTAAATAAACGGAAATGGATGATTTTGGTCTTACACTCAAATTCACATTAACACAGGTAAATTGTTATCCTAGTGTTTATTGGTGTATTGATCACCTATATGCTGATTTAATTAAATTCAATAGCCCCGCCCAAAAAAGAAAAAAACCTAACTGTGTTTGGAAATAATAAATGGATTTAGCCCTGACATTTTATTCTCAATCACTGATACAGATTTTCAAACTAAAACAAAACAAAAAAAATAAAAAGAAATATGTGACATGACCTTACACAGAGATCTCACTAGTATTCTATATTCTGTGCTAGATTGATGGTAGAACACATGTTGTGCAGTTTTCACTTATCCCCCCCCCCAAAAAAAAAAGGATTTCTGTGAAAATGGGCCTAATTTTTTTATGAGAAGCAGGCCTCATTATGAATTAGATGCATCCTCCGGTATTCCAGGCACCGTAAGTCAAATCTATGACACTTCAGAGATGATATGCATTTCTGGCATCGTTTGCACCACAAAACTGATGTAAATGAAGATTTGTGCCAGAAAACTGGTGTAAATGAAGGTAAATTTGTAAAGGTGGTTGGCCACGTGCCCCTTTAGGGAAAGTGGAGAGGGTGGCATAAGACTGATAGATGCGATAATTTTTTTAAAAGTTGCATTCACACCTGCTACTTTTTACCACCACTTTTCATGTGCAAGGGAGATAATAATAATAATCTTTATTTATATAGTGCCAACATATTCCGCAGCACCTTACAATTCAGGGGTTCATGTACAAACAGTCATAAATAACATAGCAACAGACAAGTCGATTATTACAACAAGAGGAATGAGGGCCCTGCTCACAAGAGCTTACAAGCTGTGAGGGGATAGGGGTGACACAAAAGGTAGAAGTGCTTGTTATGTACAATAGTTCAGCCATCTTGGGAGAATAGGGGAGCAGATATAAAGCCACATGAGCCGGTCAGCAGCCAATATACGAAGTGCTTCTGGGTGCAGCTTCAGGGAATGATAAATGGGCTATGGGAGGTTAGGCCACCCTGAAAAGATGTGTTTTTAGCGAACGCTTAAAACTGTGCATGTTGTGATTAAACCTGATTTCTTGGGGTAGGGCATTCCAGAGAGCCAGTGCAGCTGGGAGAAATCTTGGAGCCGGGAGAGAGATGTTCAGATTTTTGTGGAAGTCAGTCTTAAGTCATTGGCTGATATGATGATAAATCTCCCCCCAAGTTTTTGATGGTAACCCCAGTGCTTTTCTATAATAAAATGTTTGATCTATTGCTGTCACTGCAACCCCACACAATGCCTCTCTGGGAAAGAGACATACAAGCTAGTTTCCTATCCAAAAAGAAAGGAATACTGAGTGCCTCATACTAAAAACCCAGCTCCTTGAGGGTAACTACACTTTAGCTAAGCTGAGCAAAGAAATCTTGCTTAGCTTCCTGAGAGACCATGGCTGTGGTACTATTTCTCCTGAGAAAGAATACTCCCCAAACAAGGCATATACACTACTCACAAAAAGTTAGGGATATTTGGCTTTCGGGTGACATTTATGAAAAATTTAAAACATTCACACTACAGTGATATTATATCATGAAAATAGGGTGTTTAATTAGAAGCATGCAATGGTGATTTCCTCATCTCAAACAATTTATTAAAACAAAAGCCAACAACCAAAAGACAATGTCTCAAAAACTTGTCATGTGGCCTTAAGCATCAATTACAGCTTGACCATGACATCTCATGCTGTTCACAAGTCAACTTATTGTCAACTTAGTGTCTGCTGAGGCATGGCATCCCACTCATCTTGAAGGGCATCCCCTCGTCCATGAGGATGAAATGTGTGTTGTACATGCAGAGGCACAATGACTGGATTAATGATGTTATTCAAGTAGTATGGGCTTGTCACTGTACCATTCACAAATGTGTAGGGCAGTTTTGTATTGACAAGACACACCTGCCCACACAGTAACACCACCATAACCAAAGGCAAACTGGCTGATGCATAGCACTCTCCTTGACATCTCCAACATTGTTTGCGGCCATCATTTCTGCTCAGTGTGAATCTACTTTCATCACTGAGGCCCACTGGTCCCTTGTTGTCACGCCCATGTTTATGGTTGTGACTCCATGGGAGCCCCATGCAGTTGCCCGCGGTCTGGGTGTTTTGTCAACCGCAGCTGGGGGCTGTTAGTAGTTTGCCTCAAGTGCGGTTGCTGCGGACAACAGGTGTTTGTTGGCAGTGTAGCAGCCTGAGAGCTCGCTGTCACGGCATGCGGTTGCCTCTGGTAAAGTGTGGTTTTAGTGTTCACTTTCTATGTCTGGTGTGCACAAGGTTTATGTAGGTGTGCACTGTAACACTTCCCTTCACTTGTGGCTGCCCGTGGCAACGTGTGGTTTTGTGTACATGTGGTGGCAGTGTCTTGGCCTTCTGGCTGACTCCCAGGACATAGTTGCCACGCATGTCGTTGCCTGCGGTAACAGCTGCAGTGTAATTGTTTATTGTACACTTCCCCTTTAAGTGACACTTACCTCGTTTGGTTATGGAAGGGTTAACCCCTTTCCTAGTGTGTGTGTGGGTGTGGCCGCTTGGGCTATTTAGCTTCCTGCTGGAAGGCAGTTGCTGAGGGGTACTTCTGCCATGCATTTTGCTGGAGTCATCCTCCTGTACAGTGTTCATTTTAGGACATGGTCAGATATCATAGTCAAGTATCAAAATAATGCCAATGTGACGCCTGACTCTGACACCTGACTCTGACACCTGACTCTGACACCTGACTCTGACACCTGACTCTGACACCTGACTCTGACACCTGACTCTGACACCTGACTCTGACACCTGACCCTGACACCTGACCCTGACACCTGACTCTCATATCTGAGTTTGACTTATGCTCTTCATAGGTCAGGGTCAAAGTGAGAATGAGTTATAGATATACTATGTATTTGTATGCTAAATCACACAACCAAAGTATGTCTATTGCTGAGCTTATAGCTCTGTGCCTAAAATGCTGTAAGCTAACACATTACAGTGTTATGAGCGCATAGCTGATAGCTCAGTGGTAAGGAAGGGAACAAAGGATTTTAGGTTTACTGTGGTTTTGAATGCTACATCACATAGATGAACAAAAAGCCCAAGCTCTAACAAGGTAAGCTGGTAGCTCAGTGGTAATGCTGTTGCCCTGTGTCCAGGCTTTCTGAGTTCAAAGCCCTAGATAAGAGGCAAATTTAAATGATGTGTGACGCTGATATCTCACTTCCTTCATTTGTCAGTGTCACAAGGGATCTTAGGTTTACTGTGTTTTTTGCTATACTACATCTCATAGATCAAAAAAATCACCACCTTTGATGTCTAAAGCTATAGCTCAGTGGTAAGACACTTGCTTTGCATGCAGTGTTCATGAGTTCAAAACCTCTTCCAGGCTATTAATAAAATTTATATTTTGTATGTTATTGAGCTCCAGATCAGAGTCAAATTCAAGTGGTGTAGTAAGTAGTCCTTTTTTTATTTTATTAAGAGTACATGGGCAGCACTATAGTAAAGGGGCCCTGTATACAGAGCTGTGTCCTGGATTTTACATATCTACTGTATATATGTGTATTATACACAGTGTGCTATAGCTTCACCACACTGAGATCTGCTCAGAAAGCTGATCTACATATTACTGCTTTATCCACAGACACAATATATGATCATATCACTAGTTGCTAGTACTATGTAATAGCTTCTAAGTATAGAAAAACCATGTGCTAATGGTATAGCTTGGAGGTTACATTAATGGCTTTGCATGTTGAAGTCCCCAGAAAGACATGTTTTTTTTCTTTAATAGCATATACTATAATAAATAATATGTCATTAACCCATAGGATACCAGCGCTGTACATGCATGTATGGAAACACGGTCACAAATCCCAGCACCATACAGGTACAGCGCTCTGATCGGGCGGCCACAGGAGCTACTCCCGCCCGATCAGCTGCAGGGGTCCGGCAGGCACTAATAGTTGGACCCCTGCTGTATGCACCGTCATCGGTGAAAACACTGATGCCTGCTCATTAACCCTTGCACTGCCGCGGTCAGCGCTGACGGCTGCATGTGCGGTATCCCCGTGGTGCTGTGATGTCAGCCTGGTGTCTAGCCCTGTCAGTCAATGGGGGGAGGGGTGTGGGTGCAGAGCACAGGGGGTGTTATAGAGCATTTCTCAGAATAGGGTTGCCACCCATACGGGAATGACCAGGACAGTCCGGGTTTGCAATCCTGTGCCCGGGTACAAGCCTTTGTCAGACCCGGGCACAGGATCAGCTGTGAATGATATCGGCGGTGGCTGGGCACAGGGAGATGAGCGCTGCGGACCTTGTGCCTGCAGCCTATCAGAGGATGGTGCAGGCGGCGCAATGACATAATCACGCCGCCTGAGCCATACAGCACGGTACACAGGCCGGGAAGAGGCCTGCATCGCATCGTTGGAGGTAAGTAAAAGGTTTTTTTTTTGGTTTTTTTTTAGAGAAGAGAGGCATCTGAAGTTGGCACATATGGGGGAAGGGGTGGAAAGAGGCACCTTATACTGGCACATATTGGGGAGGAGGAGAAATGAGGCACTTGAAACTGGCACATATGGGGGAAGGGGGGGAGAGGCACCTTATACTGGCACATATTTGGGGGTGGAGGAGAAAAGAGTCACTTGAAATTGGCACATATAGGGGAAGGGGTGGAAAGAGGCACCTTATACTGGCACATATTGGGGGGGAATGAGACACTTGAAACTGCCACATATGGGGGGGAAGGGAGGGAAAGAGGCACCTTATACTGGCACATATTGGGGGGGGGAGAAATGAGGCACTTGATACTGGCACATATAAGGGAAGGGGGGGGAAGAGGCACTTTATACTGGCACATATTGGGGGGAAATGAGGCAATTGATACTGGCACATATAAGGGGGGGAAGAGGCACCTTATACTGGCACATATTGGGCGGGAGAAAAGAGGCACTTTTTACTGACACATGGGGGGCATCTATGGGGGGCACTTCATACTGGCACATTATTTGGGGGCTTCTACTGAGGCCACAAAGAAGGGGTATTTTATATGGGGGGGGCTCTGTGTGGTACTAGTATTATCAGGGGGTTTATCTGTTTCTGCAGTAAAGTATTGGGGAGCACAGCGGCACAGTATTGGGGGTAGTAGGATGATTTGTCCAGAAGATGGGAGAATGATGGAAAAGTAGTAAACTAAGATATTTATTGTCAAACTGCAGAGACGAGAAATGGCTGAAAAATGGTGTCTGCTCTGAAGGTCTGAAAGGAGAAGATGTCACGGCCACGGTTATGGCCGTGACTCCTTGGGAGCCGCATACTGTTGCCCGCGGTTTTGGGTTGTAGTGTCAGCCGCAGCTTGAGGCATAATGTAGTTGGCCTCAGGTGCGGTTGCCGCGGACAACAGCTATGTGTGCGGTTCCCTTGGAGTTATGTGCACGTTTGTAGCACTTTTGTATGTCTGTGTGCACTTTGTTTATGTTTGGTGTGCACTGACATTTTCCCTGCACTGTGGCTGTCCGTGGCAACGTTTGGTTGTATGATGTACATGTGGTAGCAGTGTCCTGGCCTTCGGGCTGACTCCCAGGACACGCTTGCCACCCATGTCGTTGCCTGCGGCCACAGCCACAGTGTGTTTATTGTTTGGACACTTCCCCTTTAAGTTATGTTTTCCCTTCTGTGGTTTTGGAAGGGTTAACTCCCTTTCAGTGTGTGTGAGTCACGGGGTGTGTCTGATTGTTGGGTGTGGCCTCTTGGCCCTATATAGCCTCAGCTGTAGGCAGTAGCCAGAGAGGGTGTTTCAGCCATGCTGGCTGTAGACATCCTCCTGGTTACTTACCAACTGCCAGTGGGGGCCAACCTTCTGGTCATAAGCTAATATATATGTCCTTTGGTGTCTGGGAGATGTGTTTGGTTTTATGTTGTTTTATTGCACCTGTGTTCCCGTGTGTTGTGTGTTTGTGTGCTGAGTCCTGCTGTCTGTGGGCAGTACACCCACATGGGTTCCAGGCTTGGTTGTCTGTGGTAGGTCTCTGCTATGTTTGTGGCAAGTACCTGCCATTGCCACAGGTTGCATTTGTTTTCCCTTGCTTGCAGCTTGGCCAGTGAGACTCCTGTTCCTCCGTATCCAGAAGGAACAGGATGTCTTACTCTGACTCCTAGCCTAGGGACCGGCAGAGGGCGAGTAGGGATCCGAGGTTCCTGCGCATGGGTCCTCCTACCTTCAAGGTCAGCCCATGCAGGTAGGAGTTAGGGTCAGGTTAGGGATGCTGTAGGAGGTGACCTGCTCCCTAATCCTGTTTGTCCTGGTCAAGCAGCGACCATCTTCCTTCCGGCACACGGCTGAGGGTTTCCCCCATCCTCAGCCGTGACAGAAGATGAGGAAAGAGAACATCTACATCAAAGGAAACATCACTGGATCTAAGAGGTATGAGGCGCTGTATTTCTGTAGTGACGGGATCAGGGGCGTAACGATCGTGGTGCGACAGCGACCAGGGGGGGAGGCGGGACATGGTTGTGGCTGGAGGCGGGACATGGGTGTGGCTGGAGGCGGGACATGAGTGGGGCCTGGAAGGGGGCCCTCTTTCCCTTCTATTCGGGTTTGGCTTGAAGAAAAGGTGGCAACCCTAAACGCCATGCGCAAAACTGAGCATGGTACAAAGAAGTTGCGGTCTACCTGGTGCAGGTTGCCTTGTACAACTCTTTTGTGCTGTCACGGAGCGCTGGCAACACAGCGAAATTCCTTCAGTTCTATGAGGCAGTCCTCAAGGACCTGATCTTTTCTGACCAGGAAAGAGCAGGCCGGAGTACCTCGGGAATTGGAGGCGCCCGGAATGTCCCTGGCCAACACTTTCAAGGTGTGGTTCCCCCATACTGGAAAGAAGGGACGGTCCCAAAAAAAGTGCAGGGTGTGTAACAGGAGGGGGTAACGGAAGGACACGGTTGCTTCAGGGAGTACCACACTTCCATGGAGTACTAAATTTATAATCCCCTTCCCCAGGGGCGGACTGACTGGTCGGGCACTTCGGACATGATCCAAGGGCCCGGCCGGGATTGGGGCCCGCCGCAGAATAGCATAATGTGTTATGCCCAGTGCCCCGATTCCGAATGTTATGCTGGCCTGGTAATGGTGGTAATGGCAGCGGGGCCCGGTGCAGTCAATGAATTCTATCGCACCGGGCCCCGCTCACTGTAATACTAATTTTCATATGTGAACAAGAGAAATCCTCTGCGATCCTCTCCCTCTCTGTACTCACAAACTCAGTAGCAGGCAGGCCGTGCGGCAGCGTACCTCACTGACGTCAAGCGCCTGCTCCGTCTGCTTCATTCATAAAGTGGGAGGAGCAGGCGCGTGACGTCAGTGAGTTGCGCTGCCGCCCGGCCTGCCTGCTACTGAGTTTGTGAGTACGGAGAGGGAGAGGATCGCAGAGGATTTCTCTTGTTCTTGTTCACATATGAAAATTAGTATTACAGTGAGCGGGGCCTGGTGCGATAGAATACAGTGACTGCACCGGGCCCCGCTGCCATTACAACACCAGATGCCGGCCCCCAGACCCTGTATTGGGGGTCATTCACTCACAGGGACACTGTTATGGGGGTACCTGTGGATGACACATATATAGCATAAGCAGAATATAGAATATTTGACACAGTCCTGACCTCAGTATCTGAGGAAAGGGATTTAGGAGTAATTATTTCAGAAGACTTAAAGGTGGGAAGACAATGTAATAGAGCAGCACGAAATGCCAGCAGAATGCTTGGATGTATAGGGAGAGGTATAAGCAGTAGAAAGAGTGAAGTGCTTATGCCGCTGTACAGAACACTGGTGAGACCTCACTTGGAGTATTGTGCGCAGTACTGGAGGCCATATCTCCAGAAGGATATAGATACTCTAGAGAGAGTTCAGAGAAGAGCTACTAAACTAGTACATGGATTGCAGGATAAAACTTACCAGGAAAGGTTAAAGGACCTTAATATGTATAGCTTGGAAGAAAGAAGAGACAGAGGGGATATGATAGAAACTTTTAAATACATAAAGGGAATCAACTCGGTAAAGGAAGAGAGCATATTTAAAAGAAGAAAAACTACCACAAGAGGACACAGTTTTAAATTAGAGGGGCAAAGGTTTAAAAGTAATATAAGGAAGTATTACTTTACTGAGAGAGTAGTGGATGCATGGAATAGCCTTCCTGCAGAAGTGGTAGCTGCAAATACAGTGAAGGGGTTTAAGCATGCATGGGATAGGCATAAGGCCATCCTTCATATAAGATAGGGCCGGGGGCTATCCATAGTATTCAGTATATTGGGCAGACTAGATGGGCCAAATGGTTCTTATCTGCCGACACATTCTATGTTTCTATGTTTCTATAAGGTGCTATATATGTGTCACCCACAGTGCCATCCACAGAGCCCCCACAACAGTGCCATCCACAGAGCCCCCACAACAGTGCCATCCACAGAGCCCCCACAACAGTGCCATCCACAGAGCCCCCACAACAGTGCCATCCACAGACCACCATGAGTTCAAAACCCACCAAAAGCACACCTTTTGGTTCAAAATATTTTTTTAATTTGGCTATTCCTCACCCCTCTTGTAATTGTTCCGCTACTTGTGGGCTGTGCGGGCATGAGTTCAGTCACTTCGGTGCGCAATCCCGTCCTGCAGCGCGTGATCCAGCGAGACCCGCCGCTGTAGGTCACGGGTCTCTCGGGATCACGCACCGCAGGATGGGATTGCACACCAAAGTGACTGAACTCATGCCCACGTAGCCCGCAAGTAGCAGATCAGTGGAACAAGTACAAGGTGGAGGGGACTGTTTCTAACAGAGGCTCACTAATGGACGCTGAGATTAGATCACCCCATACGAAAGCAGTGAATCAATGCTTTCCTATGGGGAAAAATCTGACCCTGGAGGTCATCATGCAGAGTGTGAGGACTTCCAGCGTCAGATACCAGACCAAAGGTCTGTTTCTCCAGGAAGCCCTCATTTGGCTGCCAACCACTAGAGGCTGACTTATTGCTGGAACGTAAACAATGCAGTTTCTCTAGAACATTGCAGCTCGATTTGAAAAAGGGACACTGTACCCAGACCACATCAATGAGCTGAAGTGGTCTGGGTGCCTTTTGTGTCGCTTTAACTTTGAAATCTTATTAAAGATTGTGTAGGGTGTGGCTGAAGGCGGGGCATGGAGGCAGGACAAGGGTGGGGCTTGCAGCAGAACATGGGTGGGGCTTGTAAGGGGGCCCTTGATTTATTTTGCCCGGGGGCCCTGAGGGTTTTCAGTCCGCCCCTGCCCTTTCCCCATTTTAATTTATTTCTCCACAGTCTTCACAGGAATAGCTGCAAAGTGGAGGAGAAAATTCAAAATCTCCATTTTTTTATACTAACATGTTCTTGTAGCCCCTTTTATTTCTATTTTACAAGGGGTAATAGGAGAAAACGCGCCCCAAAATTCGTAGCCCAATTTCTCCCGAGTAAGGACATACCCCATATGTGGACGTAAAGTGCTCTGCGGGCGAACTACATGGCTCAGAAGAGAAGGAGCGCCATTGCGATTTTGGTTGTCCAAAATCCCAATAGAGCTCTTTCTCTTCTGAGCCGCGTAGTTCACCCGCAGATCACTCTACATCCACATATGAGGTATTTTCTGACTCGGGAGAAATTGGGCTATAAACTGTTGGGTGAACAAGTTTGTTTGCTCCACCATCACATTCACAAATTGTTCACTGAAAAAAAACTAAAAAATTTCATATTCAGTGAAGCCCACTGGATTCCTGGTTGGCCAACAAAGTCAGGAATCAAGGGCTCAAAATCCTCTGGGGTACTCCAGCCAAGTTCACTGGTTGAGGGCTCAGGTGAACTTGCCTGGTGGGCCGGAAAACTAGTACGAGCCCCAGGGCTGCTCATACTAGTGTGGGCCACAGGGTTCCTGGCATGGGGGGCTCCTGGCTCCGCCTGGCGGCGTCTCCGTCGCCTTGGGGCTCATCATTATCACTAGATGATGAGGAGAACGAGGATGACAACAGGAAAGTGGGGTCATCCTCGTCCTTACTGGGGCTATCGGAGACGGAGAGCAGCTGGGCGTATGCCTCCTTAGCCAAGAACATCCGGCGGGCCATCTTAGAACGCTAAAGGGGAGTGCGTGTGTGTGTGTAAAACTTTATTTAGTGTGTGTGTGTGGGGGGCGGTGTGTTTTTATGTATACCCTACCCTAACCTTACTGAATCCCCGAAAAATTGCTCACAGCCCAAAAACTCGCTGATCAGCGGTGGGGTGGGCGATGCGCTAACAGTGGCCAGGCGCTCTTTTACAGCTAAGAGTGCCGGCCACAGTCAGCGCACCTACAAAAAGAAAAAAAAATGCGCTTGCGCCCCAAAATATGGGGGGGGGGGCAAGCTGCAGCACCCCTGGGGGGACGGGGTTGCACAAGTTGCTGTGGACCCCAGACACCCTCAGATCCGGGTGCTGCACACAAAAAAAAATTAAAAAAATTTCACTACCCCTGCCTAACCTAAAGCTCCCCCTAAATGTTTATATGCCAGATGGCACTTTATGGGGTCTCAGGGGCCACGGATGGCAGTGGATCGTGTGGGATGCAGATTGACCGACACAGGGCTCCTCTCTCCTTACTCACACAGAAGTCTGTGGGCGGGGAGAGCGGAGCTCCAGGACGTTATCTCCAGGTCAGTCCCTCCAGCCAATCACAGGAGATCCTCACCCTCATCCTCTGTCACCGCCACCTCACAGGATCTGCGGAGGGTGATTGGTGGTGTATATTACACCACTGATCACCCTCCTATTCCGGGTCACCGGAGACCTGAATAACCTGGAAATGCTGCAAACCGCAGGTCTGAATTGACCTGCGGTTAGCAGCAATCGCCGGTATGGGGGGGGGGGGGATCACAGGACCCCCCCTCGGCATTGTCACAGGGTGCCTTCTGAATGATTTCAGCAGGCGCACCGTTCCTAACACTGCCCGCCGCACAGCGGTGATCGGAAATACACAGGTACGCCCTGTGTCCATAAGAGGTTAAAGAGGCTCTGTCACTAGAATCAACCCTATTAGACCATACATACTGCCTGGTAGGGCTCATTATGCTGATTATGTATGATAAATAGCTGCAGCGATATGCAGAGATTCATATGCAAATAAACAATTTGAGCACTCAGAGGCGGGGCTGAATATTGCTCTATAACACCCCCTGTGCTCTGCACACACACCGCTCCCCCCATTGACTGACAGGGCTAGACACCAGGCTGACATCACAGCACCACGGGGATACCGCACATGGTTTTTCTATACTTAGAAGCTATCACATAGTACTGCGATCTGTATGATCATATATTGTGTCTGTGGATAAAGCAGTAATATGTATATCAGCTTTCTGAGCAGATCTCAGTGTGGTGAAGCTATAGCACACTGTGTATAATACACATATATACAGTAGATATGTAAAATCCAGGATACAGCTCTGTATACAGGGCCCCTTTACTATAGTGCTGCCCATGTACTCTTAATAAAATAAAAAAGGACTACTTACATCACACACCACTTGAATTTGACTCTGATCTGGAGCTCTATAAAATATAAATTTTATTAATAGCCTGGAAGAGGTTTTGAACTCACGAACACTGCATGCAAAGCAAGTGTCTTACCACTGAGCTATAGCTCTAGACACCAAAGGTGGTGATTTTTTTGATCTATGAGATGTAGTATAGCAAAAAACAGTAAACTTAAGATCCCTTGTGACACTGAGAAGTGAAGGACGTGAGATATCAGCGTCACACATCATTTAAATTTGCCTCTTATCTAGGGCATAATAAAATGTAAATATTTTTTTGAGGCTGAAAGGTGCTTTGAACTCAGAAAGCCTGGACATGGGGTAACAGCATTACCACTGAGCTACCAGTTTGCTTTGTTTGAGCTTGGGCTTTTTGTTCATCTATGTGATGTAGCATTCAAAACCACAGTAAACCTAAAATCCTTTGTTCCCTTCCTTACTACTGAGCTATCAGCTATGTGCTCATAACACTGTAATGTGTTAGCTTACAGCATTTTAGGAACAGAGCTATAAGCTCAGCAATAGACCTACTTTGGTTGTGTGATTTAGCATACAAATACATAGTACATCTATAACTCATTCTCACTTTGACCCTGACCTATGAAGAGCATAAGTCAAACTCAGATATGAGAGTCAGGTGTCAGGGTCAGGTGTCAGGGTCAGGTGTCAGGGTCAGGTATCAGGGTCAGGTGTCACATTGGCATTATTTTGATACTTGACTATGATATCTGACCATGTCCTAAAATTAACACTGTACTCCTGGTTCATATACCATCTTTCCAGTAAGGGCCACCCTTGCGGTCATAAAAAGAATGTCTGATGTTAAGTAGATGTTTTTATGCTCTTGATATTTATTGCAGCTATGGATGTCCTGGTTACCTGTGTGTTTTGATGTGTGTGCTGTCTCCCTTGTGTTTGTGTGGACAGCGTATTTGAACACGGGTTCCAGTCAGCAAGGCTGTGGCAGGTTAGTGTGGAACTGCTTGGTTCACCTGTCATATCCATATGTCTGTTTATGTTCCCCTTCTCTTTGCAGCTTGGCCAGTAAGACTCCTGTTCGTCCGTGCCTAGGAGGACCAGGTCGTCTTACCCTGCTCCTAGTTCAGGGCCACCCTGAGGGCTAGTAGGGACCACAAGGTTCCGGAGTATGAGCCCTCCTACCATCAGGGTCGGCTCATACAGCTAGGAGTCAGGGTCAGAATTAGGGATGTGATAGGAGGTGACCTGCTCCTTAGTTCTGTCGTCCTGGCCGAGCAGCGACTACATCTTCTGGTATCGCATGGCTGAGTGTTTTCCCCATCTTCAGCCGTGACACTCATCTAGCGTAGATTCTCCCTGGCCCATGCAAGACAATGACGCCTGTGGTCAGGTACCTTTTTCAGGTCATCTAGCACACAGATGTAAATGGTTTCAAATGGTCTGACATGACACTTGGATACCTCTCACCTCCCTTAAATGTGAATGGAGTTGTGTTGCATTCATCATCCGGTTCCGCAGGGCATTGTTCACAATGAAGTGGTCATCAGTGTGGGATGTGGCCAAAGGACTATGTTTTTATGTGACTCTTTCAGTCTGACTCTTTCAGTCTCTCTGTATCTCTATTGCAACATGCTGACACTCTGTGACAATTTAAGCTCAGTAACTTCCGTCTGAGAACATCCTGCTTGAAGCCTCGCAATGGCTGAGGTACTGTTGATCAATTGTTAGGTGTTGTCTTGGTCTCATGATCTCAAAATGTGAACAGCATGATGAGGTGGACTGTTTAAATACCAATTCTAATTGATCCAGGAAATTATTGGGTGATTCATGTATCAAACACCTGTTATGAATTTTGCTGTTAAGCTCCTTGTTAGAGAACATCAAGTTGGTAAAAAATTAATGAAACATTGATCAATTGGACATGTGCATTCAAAAGTTTAGAGAAGGTCATCTGTAAAGGTTAGAGTGCATTTTAGGTTTATTCCTGAAATTTCACCCACAAGCCAAATATCCCTTACTTTTTGTGAGTAGTGTGCATTGCCCAGAGTAGCATCTTTCTCTTTAATGAACATTTTTTCAGTTAATATAGTGGTTGTGTAGGCAGTTTATATTGATGACCTATCAGGATAGGTCATCAATATCTGATCAGCAGGGGTCTCACACCTGGCATCCTGCCTATGAGCAGGAGTCGGCACTTCAAGCAAGTGCTACTTCCTTTTCGTCACACTGATCATGATCTCCCTTCCAGCGGTGGCTTAGTATAATTACTTGTAATTACACTGCACTTTTGAGATGATGAGCAGAGGAAGAAGCTCTTGCATGGAGCACCGCCTCCTCTTCAGACAGCTCATCGGCGGGGGCCGATCAGATATTGATGACATCAATATATACGGCCTACACAACCCTTTTAAAGAGGACCTTTCATGTTTTTTTCTAGTTTAGATAAATACCTTTCCTTGCGGCCACCCTGCCTGTTTTTATTTTATATCGCTCCTATGTCTTGCTGTGCCCCCCTGCAATGTTCCCGCTCAGTATGGTAATACTGAGCATTGGTAAAGGAAGGAGGAGACACCAGGGTCTCCTTATCCCTGGCTGTGCCGTGATCCTATCACAGCGGAGAGCGTCACAGCCAGGAAGAAGGTGAGCTTTTATTCCCCTCTGGCTGTGACGCTCCCTGGCTGTGACGCTCTCTGCATTCCTGTACCGATGCTCAGTATTTTGAATTTTGCAAATATTGTAACTAGAGATGAGCGAATTTCTTGAAAAATCGATTTGGCTGATTCAGCGAATACCAAATTTGTTTTTACTTCACCACGAAGCGCATTTTTTCGTAAGTAGTGGGTGCAAAGAGAGGGATCTGCTATATCGCCGCATCTGAGTGTACAAAGTGTAAATTTAACATTAAAAAATGGAGGCAATAAGTTTGAATTTCAGGATTAATCGAATAATTTATGAAATTCGGATTGAATTCCTTTTCATGGGATTCGATTCGCTCATCTCTAATTGTAACCAAAGGTGATGTAAACGTCTTGCACTGTAATCTGAAGACGTTTAGGTGGACAGTCCTACATTTAAATATGTAACATTTTTAAAACCATAAACTCTGACTCCGAAATTTATATTCTGCCAAAAAGTACATTTCTAATTTGATAATGTGCAACTAAAACCAGTAAACTTCTGCTTAGTAATTACAGCACATTTTATGTAACTTTTTAAATTAACCAACATGATAAATTGTGTTACTTTATAAAAACACATATCTGAACCAAACTGCGCCTTAGGACAAGGTTTATTTCAATGACTAGTTCTAGCCAGTTGTAAGTAATCAAACATTTGACAGCAAGTAGTGTATTGTGTCTATTTTACATAATTATTTCCTTTTATTTTTGATTTTAGCAACATCTTGTAAATCGCCACCTATAGTTCTGAATTCCAAACCTAAAGCAGGAACTAAATCCAGTTATGCATCTGGTGAAAAAGTTACTTATGAGTGTAATTCTGGTTATTCCCTGGAAAGATCAGGAGAAGCACAATGTGACAACACAAATTGGATTAATATACCAGTGTGCAGAAGTAAGTACAATTCTAACCACGGTGGCATGATAGCTACCTAGTGCATTGTTTAAACCCTTAACACATTTTCATGTACATGTATACTGCAGGGTACTGGTACCTAAAGCCTAGGACCATATACTGTATGTATGGCACTAGGATAGCATGAGCTAAAGAACCAATAACATTAGCAGTAGGAGTTGGCTCTAGTGCAGAGCCAAGCTCTTTCTGCAATGGCCCAGATCACAGCTAACTCTGATCCCGGCTATTTAACCCCTTAAAAGCTGTATTCAATAGCAGCCAGGTAATCTATGTGGTTTACAAAGACAGGAAAAATACATTACCATACAGAAATATTTGAATGTGTTTTTACTAGCAATCAAATAAGTATATGTCCAAGACCTCCAAATAAGAGTAATTTAAAAAAGCTAAATAATGACTTTTTCCCACCATATACAATTCCATATTATTGGTAAAAACTGAGAAAATAAAATACACTACACATAATTGTTATCGCAACATCAGCAATTTGATACATAAAAATAATCTTACTATCCTATACCCTAGGAAAAATTTAAAAAGCAATGACGGAATTGCTGTTATTGGTCATCTCACCACCCAAAAATGACATAAAAAGCATTCAAAAACTTGTATGTACCCTAATATAGTACCAAACCACAACTGCCTTGATGGAAACGTTAATAAGTTATAGTTCTTAGATAAAGATAAGCAAATCCATTCTAAACGAATCAGATTCATCTCGTTTTCACAAAAATCTCTTCTGCCATATTAATCTATAATTTTGAATTGTATCGGATTGTATTGGATGAATCGTGTAAAACTGTGCTTTCCATTTTATTGTTATTTGTAGGCTCAGCCAGTGATGTGAGATGATACGTTTGTCATTTCTCTGGCAGACACCAATTACAGAAACAAGACGGCCATATTACAGTATTTTAGGGACAGTGGAGTGAGATGAACATATATTAGGTAGATGGAATTAATAGGTAGAAAAGTAAATCTTTCCAGATAAGGGAAGAAGGTCTTATGCTCAATTTGCATGAGTTTTCGCTATTTACCTCTGAAATCGGTTGCATTTAGATGGAAAAGAAGTCCTGCATGCTAGACCTTAACATCCTCTCTCTCACGTGGTTATATCTAGTCAGTTTTTTGCATCAGTATTCCATCAGTATTGGTAAGACAAAAAACAAAAACAAAGATGACACGTGATAGAATATTTGCATGTCTTTTGTACCAACTCCGGCTTTTGGCTTTTAAATCATGAGCAAATCCTGATGCAAAATATTGACAGTGTAATAGAGGTCTTATGGATGCTCCAAAGCCAAGATCCATTATGTTTTTCATTTCTTGGTTCTTCTCACAGATCGGAAGGGTAAAATAAAGGGTGATGTCAATAAAGCCAAAAAGGGACACTATTGGCCCCTTCACAGATTATAGAGGGTGACAACAGCATGATAAGTCAACATAGTGGTCGTCACAGAGTCGTAAATGTGACAACAGCATGAGGAGTCAACATACTGGCCCCGCCACAGAGTGGTGAAGGTGGCAACAGCATGAGGAGTCAACATAGACCGGTCACAGAGTAAAAAGGTGGGGTGCAACAGCAGTGGCAGTAAAAGCACAAGAAAGTGGAAGTAGGTGAAGTTCGCAGCAGTGACAGCAGGTGTGTGGCATCAGGCAGGTGGAAGTATCAGAATAGTGGCTGAAGAATGTGGCCAAAGTTACTGGGCCATTTTTCACAATATTTTGGTGTCACGCACTGAATGATCTAGTCTGATGCATCAGGATCTTGGGTGTGGAAATCCTGGCTTAGGCTACTTTCACACTAGTGGCAGGACGGATCCGACAGGCTGTTCACCCTGTCAGATCCGTCCTGCCGCTATTTTGCCATGCCGCCGGACTGCCGCTCTGTCCCCATTGACTATAATGGGGACAGGGGCGGAGCTACGGCGCAGCACAGCAGTTCACGGTGAAAGGCCGCCGAAATAAAAAGTCGGACATGCAGTACTTTTAGTCCGACGGCCTTACGCAGTGCACTGCCGTGCTGTGTGGGAGCTCCGCCCCGTCCACATTATAGTCAAAGGGGACGGAGCGGTGGTCCGGCGGCACGACGAATAGCGGCAGGACGGATCCGACAGGGTGAAAAGCCTGTCGGATCCGTCCTGCCGCTAGTGTGAAAATAGCCTTATCCACACCTGATTCATCTTTACAAAGGTTAATCTCTCATAATTTTATGTTGAACTAGCTGATGACCCGGCGTTGCTTGGGTATTTATTTATTGCAATTTTATATTATACAATAGGAATCAAATGAAGATATAGTGGTAAATGAAAGAAATATTTTTTTTATAGGTTTTAAATAGTATAGGTACAATATACGAATTGTAATGTGAAATTTTTGACAAAATGAATATAATCTTACTTTAACACAAAACTTGCTTGTAAACAACATTTTTAGTTTCACCTCCAGGAGCTAGAATAAATAAATTCTTGGATGAACCCACCCTTGAGCAAGCAACAAAGTTTTCTGTGGGAGAAACAGGATGATTGCAAATCCACTCCACAGTATGTAATAGTCTGTCCCTGTGACTTGTTGATTGTGATCGAGAACACAAGTCTAACTGGAATTTGCAATCTCTTAAACTGAAAAGGGAGATCTGTTGGAATGAGTGGGATAAAATAACAGTTTCACCTGCTTCTTTTCCTGTTAAGATAGTGGCTTCAATTACATTGGCCAGTAGCTTCTTAACACAAAGCCTTGTGCCATTGCAAAGTTTTGGTGGGTCAAGATTGCGTAGTAAAATAATCTGACTTTAAGTAAAAGAAGATGTGGGGTGCTAAGGAGGGCTGTGGTCACTGTTAAAGGGGCAGGTGCTGTGGAGGTCACTGTTATCAAAGGGGTGAACACTGTGAAGGTCACTGTTAAAGGGGAGGGCACTGTTGTATGATTTTTTTGATCATTCATTATTACACTTTTTGGGGCAAGGTGACCAAAAAATTTGTAATTTTGGCACCGTTTTATTTATTTATTTTAACGGTGTTCACATGAGGGGTTGGGTCATGTGATATTTTTATAGAGCTGGTTTATACGGACGCGGCAATATCAAAAATGCTTAGGGTATCTTAATTTTTAACCAATTATAAATGTGCATATATTGGAAAATGTTAGCTTTTTTTTCTATTATTTTTTTTATTTTTTTCTTTTTAAACTTTTTTGACTCAGACCCACTTTGTTCTTGATAATCCAGTGGGTCTTATGGTTCTACAATACACTTCAGTACACTGAATAGTGTACTGCAGTGCTGCTGCATCTGGCAGGACCCTATGAGGCTTACATACCATGGCAAGCCTGGATGCCTGTGTATGGTGTGCAGTTGCCATGGTAACCTTCAGACGCTGCCACAGCAGAGCAGCGTCTGATGGGAGGGGGGAAGGAGGGAGCTCCCTCGCTCTGTTTTGAGGAATCCGGACACTGCCATAACAGCGCAGCACCAGAAGGGGGGGGGGCTTCCTACCACAGCAGCGGGGCCCCGATCTCCTCAATACTCACTGAGGGGATCAGAGCCGCACTGCTGAACGCTGCGATGTCGAACTACAACTGCCAGCATTATGTCACGTGTCATTTGTCGGGGGCATCTGCCTGGTCTTCCTCATCACCCTCCAGCTCCCCCTGCTCTTCCTTTTCCTTTGCACAGTTTCCTGTCCATTATCAAGGTGTCTTGCAGTTGGGTGGAACACTTCAGGAACTGCTTTATAACCAGATTAAAGATGTGCGTGATGCGGGGCAGCCCTCCTTGATGCAGCGCCAGCATGATGTTCTTCCCGTTATCGGTGACAGAGGAGGACATTGGCTCAGGAATCAGCGCGGGAATAGACTTAAAAATGTGGAGGCAGCATTGCCATCACCTGGCCAAGTTGCTGGTGTGCATGGGCAGAAACCACATTTACCCAGTGGGCCGTGAAGGACAGAAATTGTCTTTGACCATAGTTACTGCTCCACTCAATGGTGCTGCTGTGAACTTTACCATACACTGACAGGCTCGAGGACTGGTCCACCTTCTGCTCAACTTACATGGGCAGTACTGGTAAAGCCTTTTTGGAGAAATAATGATGGCTTGGGACACTCCACCTTGGCTCAGCACAAGCCATCAGTTCTCTGAAAGGTGCAGAGTCAACCACCTGGAAAGGGAGGAACAGTAGTACCAGCAACTGGGCCAGAAGCATGTTCATCTTGTCATTGAATAAGTAAACGCATACTGTTGTCTTTTTGTAATAGCCACGGTGATCGATTGCTGGTGAAATGCATGACGAGGAGTAGGAGGAGGAGCATCAAGACCAGTAGATGATGGAAAGGAAACACAGTTCCCTTTTGTGGAGATGCCTCAGGCTGTACCACAACATTAGCGCCACAGTTTTTCCCATGCCACTTAATGGTGACACTTCATGGCACCCTGGCCACCCTTCACCTTCTGCCCACAGATTCTACATATGGCCACACTAACGTCCCCCAGTGACTTGAAAAATTCCCACACCGGTGGGTATGGCATTTTACCTCCACCACTGAGTGTTGACTGCCTGCCGCTGCCTCTATGAACCCGTGCACTGCTAGTTGGTTCTGGACAGGTAGGCTCCTAAGCAGCAAGTGATCTACCCTGGGCATGTTTGGCTCCCGATCTCAGTGCTGCCACCCTGCTGACTCACCTCCATGCTTACACCCTGCTGGCTCAGCCGCTGTCTCACGTGCAAGCTGCCACCCTCACCCCTTGATGATGCAGCCCTCTCTTCACCTGGCTCCCACATGCGATCAGCTACATCATCCCCTACTGTCTCCACGTCACTGATGTCACCCTCACCAGTCTCATGGCCACCTCCCTGACTGCTCACAACACCTGCTCCAACACAGCTCTCATTGCTTCTTCCTGCAGGTGGGCAGGTCAGGTAGCGACAATGATTGTCTCCTCCAAATCCAGGCTGGGCATTAGCTGCGGACTGTTTTCAAGAAGCTCTTCCTCGCTGAAAAGTGAAGTAGAGCTGGCAGCATACAATACTTACCGAGCAGAAGGAGCAGAAAAAGAAAGAGGCAGGTTCAGGTTCAGGACAGGTGGGGGCACAGAGATTGTACCTGGGCCATGCCAAATAAACATGGTGTCAGAGGACCGCACTGACTCCTGGGTGTGGGTGTCTGATGTCAGTTGAGTTCCCTTAGAAGGCCCTGTAACCTGTCTGTCAGACATACTGTACAGTAACAGTAACTGTAAGTGTAAAATAGAAGTATAACTAGAATGCTTTTTCACTCCAATTATAGAATCAAAGCCTAATGGAATTACTTATCTATAAAACAAAGTGAAAAAACGAACAACTGTAAGAATAGATTACTATTTCACCCCAATTACAGAATGAAGGCCTAATGGAATAACGTATGTATAGAACAAGTGGACACCCCAATAGCAGTAATATTAGACCACTTTTTTTACCTCAATTACACAATCAAGGTGTTATAGATTTACTTTTCTAAAGCACAATATAGACCTTCCAATAGCAGTAGTATTAGACTGCTTTTTAACCTCAATTACAGAATCAAGTCCTAATGGATTTGCTTATCAATAAAACAAGGTGGAAAACCAAATAACTGTAAAAAATAGAGCACTATTTTATCCCAATTACAGAATCAAGGTCTAATGGAATTACTTATGTATAACACAATGTGGACACCCCAATAGCAGGAGTATTAGGCTGCTTTTTAACCCCAATTACAGAATCAAGGTCTAATGGAATTACTTATCTATAAAACAAGGTGGAGAAACAAATAATTGAAAAAAATAGAGCACTATTTCACCCCAATTATAGTATTAAGGAGTTATAGAATTATTTATGTATAAAACAATGTGAACACACCAATAGCAGTAGTATTGACCACTTTTCAATCCCAATTAGAGAATCAAGGCCTAATGGAATTACTGTCACGAATAATGGGGAGAGGAGGGACACCAGAAATACAACAGAAGGGAGAGGACAAAGAACTAGGCCTCAAGGCTAGGCAGAAGGGAAAGATCACCTCCTAGGAAACCCCTAGATCTGGCCCTGACTCCTGTCAGTATGTATAGACCCTGAAGGT
Source organism: Bufo bufo (assembly GCF_905171765.1). Lineage (NCBI taxonomy): Eukaryota > Metazoa > Chordata > Amphibia > Anura > Bufonidae > Bufo > Bufo bufo. Next base: position 91,829,532 of record NC_053397.1, on the reverse strand, counting down.
GGAAAAATACATACACCGGAACCTAAACCCTAGGAGCCCTGAGATACCCTAGAGGTAGTGAAAGGGAATGAGACTACTGGTTCCTTCCCAGGTGAACAAACCAGCGTCTCCCTGAGGCCTAGTAACAACAAGCACAAGGGAACAACCAAAGACAAAGAGCAATACAACCTATCCTATAGAAAATGAATGAGCAGGAACACAGATAAGGTCCACACATCAACTCCTCCAAATCCAAGCAGAGAATATCAACCGCATGATATGAAGTGTGCAACCGAACTAAATAGGGAAGCAGTAATGACCGCCAGCTGTCAGTTAACCTCATGTGCAGTCAGTCTCTCTGATTTTCTAACCTCTGTCACAGAAGGTACAGTGACAGTACCCCTTCTATGGGTGATCTCTGGACACCCAGGACTGATCTTATCCGGATTAGCCCTATGAAAGGCTTTCACAAGGCAACTGGCATTAACATCGGTTGCTGGAACCCACATTCTCTCCTCTGGACCGTAACCCTTCCAGTGAACGAGATACTGGAGGAATCTACGGAGAATTCTGGAGTCCACTATCCTGGCAATCTGAAATTCGAGATTCCCGTCCACCATGACAGGAGGGGGTGGTAGGGAGGACGGTTCAGCAGGTTCGACATATCTCTTCAGTAATGATTTGTGGAACACATTATGAATCTTCAAAGCCTGCGGAAGTTCGAGACGAAAGGCTACCGGGTTAATAATAGTAGAGATCTTATATGGACCAATAAATCTACTTTCCAAGAAGGTACTTTCAACATAATGTTTTTTGTGGACAGCCACACAGAATTACCCACTCTCAGGTCCGGACCACTCATACATCTCTTTTTTTTTTAGATTATTTAGAATTTTCCGACAAATAGATATATCTTTCCTCTTCAGATATACCAGAAGTCTCAGTACCAGAAAATGTACCAAACTGCGGATCAAAACCCATATGCCCTAAAAAAACTTCGACTTATCAGTGGACTCCTGCCTACGGTTATTTATGGCGAACTCGGCCAAAGACAAAAAAGAAGACCACTCCTCCTGATTTCTCTGAGACTAAACATCTCAGATAAGTCTCCAGATTCTGGTTAGTTCGCTCAGTCTATCCGTTCAACTGAGGGTGAAAGGCAGAAGAGAAGGACAATTGTACCCCCAAGTGAGAGCAGAACGTCTTCTAGAATCTGGAAACAAACTGAGTCCCCCTATCAGACACCAAATCAGAGGGAATACCATGTAGCTTCACGATGTTGTCGACAAACACTTGTGCGAGAGTTTTAGCATTAGGTAGCCCTGGTAATGCTATAAAGTGCGTCATTTTACTGAAGCGATCAACAACCACCAGAATCACAGTTTTTCCTGAGGAATATATATGTATATATAGCACCCAATGATGCATGTTCGGCTCATTCTTAGTCAGGGAGACCTGTGCTGAGGAAGGGATAGGCAGTGTAGGAAGTGATTTAAGAATATTTTTACCGCCAAAACTTTTCAGAGACCCAAAAGTCCTTTTAAGGACTATTGTGTGTGGCAGCAGCAATATCTTTTTATTTTTGTGCAAACTGCACTAAATAGCTAAAACTTTACAGACCCAAAAGTCCTTCTAAGCACTATTGTGTGTGGTTGCAATATCTATATTTAGGGCATCCTGCGCTAAATAGCGTACAATAGTTATGCCGCTGCAGACAGCAACATCAGCTGCGCCACATCTCCAGTGTAAAGTGTGCGCATCCCAAAAATATCTGTGACATCCAGTGTACTTTTTTAGTAAACGGTATCCGCTGCGGACAGTGACATTAGCTGCGCCACATCTCCAGTGTAAAGTGTGTACATCCCAAAAATATCTGTGACATCCAGTGTACTTTTCAATAGATGGTATCCGCTTCTGACAGGGACATTACCAGCGCCACAACTGCAGTGTAATGTGTGCGCTGAAAAAATGTATCTGTGACACAGTGTACTTTTTTGCGTAGACGCTGCGGACAGTGACATTACCGGTGGTACCTATCCTGTGTAACGTTTCCTCATCCCTAACACCTATGACATTCCCTGTAATTTTTCATTAGCAGCTGGTGACAGCATTGACATTATATGCAGGATTTCTCCTGTGTGACATTTCGACATCCCAAATACCTTTTTAAATTTGTTTGCGCATACACTTCCAAATCCTACGCTACTGTACGTGTGACAGACTTTCAATCATATATAACATTTAATATGAAGAAGGTGAGCAGTAAGAGACAGGGCAATGGCCATGATGCTGATGGTGCACGCAGAGGCTGTGGCCCTGGGTGCAGTGAAACTGTGCCTGCTGCCAGAACACAAGAAAAACAATCATCCACGATACCTAGCTTCATGTTCCAGTTTGCAGGGCGGCGCAGAACACCACTCTTGAAGTCAGACTAGTGCGACCAGGTGGTCGGTTGGATTGCAGCAGAAAATACTTCCAGTCGCTTAAGCACCACCCTGTCTAACACCAAGTCCAGTCTCAGTAGCCAAGAGTCTGCTCAACCCAATCCTCACACTGATCCTCATCATGGAGAGTCTGGGCACAAAAGTGATCCCACACTCGGATATTCCAAGGCGCTCGCTTGAAGAGGGACACATCTTGTGCCCTGATTCCCAAACTCTTGAGCATCCACAATCACAAGAAGATGACAGTGGGAAACGGCAATTACTGTTTAATGAGGTAGATGATGACGAGTGACACAGTTGCCAATAACGGCAATTACTGTCTCGAGGTTAATGAAGAGGATGAGACACAATTGTCAATCACTGATGTAGTGGTTAGGTCAACAAGTCAGGAGGATGAGCAGATGCAAGGCCTAGTGTCACAAGAAGGGAAACAATTTGGAAGATAGAAGATGGTGAAGGAGTACATAGCAGACCGTGTCAGTGTCCTCAATGATCCCTTAGTGCCTTACAACTACTGGGTGTCCAAGCTGGACACGTGGCACAAACTGGCGCTCTACGCCTTGGAGGTGCTGGCCTGCCCTGCCGCCAGTGTTTTGTCTGAGCAGATTTTTTGTGCAGCTGGTGGCATCATAACAGATAAGTATATTTACCTGTCAACTTAAAATGCTGACAGGTTGACTCTTATAAAAATGAACAAGGCCTAGATTGACCATGACTTCTCAACTTCACCAGAGGAAAACTGATGAACATAAAGGCACTTTAAATGTGTTGTTTATAATGTACTGAATACACTGTATTCCCATGCACCTCTTCCACCACAAAAAAGGTATATGGTTGAATCTTCCTTTTCTCATCCTCCTCCTCTTCCATCATATCACCATGCTTATTCGTCGCATATATTGCCCTCACATATATCCCCTTCGCATATAATGTTTTACAGGGTCAGCACAGCTGCACGCCCTTGTATATAATTTTTTAGAGGGTCAGCTCATCAGCAGGCCCTCACCAACAATGTTTTACAGGGTCAGCTCACTAGCAGGCCCTCGCATATAATGTTTTACAGGGTCAGCTCACCAGCAGGCCCTCGCATATAATGTTTTACAGGGTCAGCTCACCAGCAGGCCCTCGCATATTATTTTTTTACAGGGTCAGCTCACCTGCAGGCCCTCAGCTAAAATCTATTTACAGGGTCATCTCACCTGCAGGCCTGCACCTAAAATATTTTACAGGGTCAGCTCACCTGCAGGTACGCACCAAAAATCTTTTACAGGGTCAGCTCACCAGCTGGCCCTCACCTAAATTCTTTTACAGGGCCAGCTCACCTGCAGTCCCTCACCTACAACCTTTTAGAGGGTAAGCTCACCAGCAGGCCCTCACCTAAAATCTTTTACAGGGTCAGCTCACCAGCAGGCCCGCACCTCAAATCTTTTACAGGGTCAGTTCACCAGCAGGCCCTCACATATCATTTTTTACAGGGTCAGCTCACCTGCAGGCCCTCACCTAAAATCTTTTACAGGGTAAGCTCACCAGCAGGCCATCGCATATTATTTTTTTTACAGGGTCAGATCACCTGCAGGCCCTCACCTACAACCTTTTAGAGAGTCAGCTGACCAGCAGGCCCTCACCTAAAATCTTTTACAGGGTCAGCTCACCTGCAGCCCAAACCCCCTAAAATCTATTACAGGGTCAGCTCACTAGCAGACCCGCACCTTAAATCTTTTACAGGGTCAGCTCACCAGCAGGCATGCACCTCAAATATTTTGCAGGGTCAGCTCATCAGCATGCCCTTGCATATAATGTTTTACAGGATCAGCTCACCAGCAGGCCCTCGCATATTATTTTTTTACAAGGTCAGCTCACCAGTAGGCCCGCACCTAAAATCTTTTACAGGGTCAGCTCACCTGCAGGTCCGCACCTAAAATCTTTTACAGGGTCAGCTCACCAGCTGGCCCTTACCTAAAATCTTTTAAAGGGTCAGATCACCTGCAGGTCCTCACTTACAACCTTTTAGAGGGTCAGCTCACCTGCAGGTCCTCACTTACAACCTTTTAACCTTTGATTATTTGGATACAAATGAATATCAAGAAACTCACTCATCCTTAATTGGCAGTCCAAAAATATTTAGTCTCACTTCACACTTCAGTGATTAGGTCAGTGATTTTTCAACAGTGATTCTGAGCTACAATCAGGTGCGGGTCAAAAACACAGAACAGGTGCAAAATGCTAATCTTTCCATTATACCTTATCTCGGTGTAGGCTCTACTTCTGGCTTTGTCTCACAATCATTGATGATAGAAATCGGTGAACTAGGCCTTAAAGTGTGGCAAAATAATAACTGGAGTGCACAATATTTTTTGAGAATTCTGTAAGTGAAAAAGTATTCAGAGAACATTTTCTTGTTGCTGATGTGCAATTGTTACCCTTTTCTGTTGAAAATTGAGGGCCAATAACTTTTTCTGATGTGTCTATTTCACCAAATACTTGTATTCTTCATGAAATAATTCTGGAGCATCATTCAACTGTGCATCAATACTGTTCCTCTCTTACTGCTCTTAGAGAAGTATGAATACATCGACAACTGCATGTGTGTTCCTGCACAGACGGACGCTGTCCAATTACTGCTGATAGTAGCAGAATACAGGGACAGAACCCCTTGACCAGAAAAATAGTAACATCCAGTTGTCAATTTATTATCCAGAATTATTATTTCATGGACAATATGTTTACTAAAAAGACATGTGAGGAGATGTGACATGTTCTTATCAAATTACAAAAGTAGAATACTGCAGTTGATGAAGTAATAAGGACAGTTCTGTAAGAAACAGTATGTGATACTAAGGAGAAAACAAATGTTTTATGGTTTGCAATTATATTCAGTTATTACATTTACTTAATTCTTATTCTGTTTCAGGAATTGGAGAGCAGTGTGGTCCACCACCAACTGTGCAATATGGAGACACTGTGGAGATTAGAAAAGTTGGCTATAGATCTGGTGAAAAGGTGGAATTTAGATGCCCAGAATATTATATTCTTGACGGAAATAATTTTGTCACATGCTTGAATGGTGTCTGGAATGAAGCACCAGTTTGTATAGGTAAGTTCATTCTAATACATTGCAATGTGTACACAAATAACATAGAGGAACTGAATTTATATCACTATGGCTACTTTCACATATGTGTTTTCCTTGGTGGCAGAGGATCTCAAAACCAGAGGAAAACGCTTCAGTTCGATTTAATTCAACTAGCTGAAATTTTTTTATCAGACACCACTGACTTACATTGTTTGCAGTGCTGGATCTGGCTTGTTCAGTTCTGCAAACCGGACACGAAACCACAGTTTGCAACGGTTTTGTGTCCAGTCACAGAATGCAAAAAACCTGCATTCTGATGCATTCCATTCTGGTTTGGGCAGTTTTGTCCCCAGTGACAATGAACAGGGACAAAACTGAAGCATTTTCCTCTGGTTTTGAGATCCTCTTTCGGATCTCAAACCCAGAAAGGAAAATGCACATTTGAAACTAGCCTATTAGGATTATAGAGATTTTCACCTACAGAATCGGGGTGTGAAAATTTGGTAGTCTTGTATAATAAGAGCAGAGTGGATGAAGTTATAACAAATTCCATTGACATGTTGCTTAGAAAATCGAGATCTCTATTGACCACTAGTAACTGGAGGTCTAGTGCCTATGGTGCTCCTTGTGAGAAGAATTGGTGCCAGTTACTAGGAATGGGGGAGGGGGATAGACACAATGTAGTCTGCAGAGTAACAAAGAGCTTCTTGCAGTGCAAACTGTCAGAGAAGGGGAAGTCACTGCTGAATAGAAAGCTCTAGGTGTAAGTGCTGTACACTCAACTAGTCCTAACTGTTTTCTGATGGTTAAATTTGTCATGGGAGAGGAAAGCACTCACCACAATATAGATGAAAACCATGATGTACACTGCTCAAAAAAATAAAGGGAACACTTAAACAACACAATGTAACTCTAAGTCAATCACACTTCTGTGAAATCAAACTGTCCACTTAGGAAGCAACACTGAGTGACAATAAATTTCACATGCTGTTGTACAAATGGGATAGACAACAGGTGGAAATTATAGGCAATTAGCAAGACACCCCCAATAAAGGAGTGGTTCTGCAGGTGGTGACCACAGACCTCTTCTCAGTTCCTATGCTTCCTGGCTGATGTTTTGGTCACTTTTGAATGCTGGCGGTGCTTTCACTCTAGTGGTAGCATGAGACGGAGTCTACAACCCACACAAGTGGCTCAGGTAGTGCAGCTTATCCAGGATGGCACATCAATGCGAGCTGTGGCAAAAAGGTTTGCTGTGCCTGTCAGCGTAGTGTCCAGAGCATGGAGGCGCTACCAGGAGACAGGCCAGTACATCAGGAGATGTGGAGGAGGCCGTAGGAGGGCAACAACCCAGCAGCAGGACCGCCTTTGTGCAAGGAGGAACAGGAGGAGCACTGCCAGAGCCCTGCAAAATGACCTCCAGCAGGCCACAAATGTGCATGTGTCTGCTCAAACGATCAGAAACAGACTCCATGAGGGTGATATGAGGACCCGACGTCCACAGGTGGGGGTTGTGCTTACAGCCCAACACCGTGCAGGACGTTTGGCATTTGCCAGAGAACACCAAGATTGGCAAATTCGCCACTGGCGCCCTGTGCTCTTCACAGATGAAAGCAGGTTCACACTGAGCACATGTGACAGACATGACAGAGTCTGGAGACGCCGTGGAGAATGTTCTGCTGCCTGCAACATCCTCCAGCATGACCGGTTTGGCACTGGGTCAATAATGGTGTGGGGTGGCATTTCTTTGGAGGGCCGCACAGCCCTCCATGTGCTCGCCAGAGGTAGCCTGACTGCCATTAGTTACCAAGATGAGATCCTCAGACCCCTTGTGAGACCATATGCTGGTGCGGTTGGCCCTGGGTTCCTCCTAATGCAAGACAATGCTAGACCTCATGTGGCTGGAGTGTGTCAGCAGTTCCTGCAAGACGAAGGCATTGATGCTATGGACTGGCCCGCCCGTTTCCCAGACCTGAATCCAATTGAGCACATTTGGGACTTCATGTCTCACTCTATCCACCAACGTCACGTTGCACCACAGACTGTCCAGGAGTTGGCAGATGCTTTAGTCCAGGTCTGGGAGGAGATCCCTCAGGAGACTGTCCGCCACCTCATCAGGAGCATGCACAGGCGTTGTAGGGAGGTCATACAGGCACGTGGAGGCCACACACCCTACTGAGCCTCATTTTGACTTGTTTAAGGACATTACATCAAAGTTGGATCAGCCTGTAGTGTGTAGTGTGTTTTCCCAGACCTCCATGGGTTGAAAAATTTGATTTCCATTTTTTAATTTTTGTGTGATTTTGTTGTCAGCACATTCAACTATGTAAAGAACAAAGTATTTCAGAAGAATATTTAATGAACTCAGATCTAGGATGTGTTATTTTTGTGTTCCCTTTATTTTTTTGAGCAGTGTATATATAGACTGGGTGAGAATCTTGGTGTGAGCTATTCGTCGTTGAATCTTTGTGCCGCTATCTGCAGCAATATTATGTGTAATTTAGGCATACCGTATATACTCGAGTATAAGCCGACCCGAATATAAGCCGAGGCCCCTAATTTTACCCCCAAAAAATGGGAAAAATTATTGACTCGAGTATAAGACTAGGGTGGGAAATGCAGCTATAATGCAGAGTGTACACACTCTGCAAGAGGGTGACTCAGATTGATGGGAGTCTGACTCTGACTCCCTGTATTTAATGCAGAGTGTGTGCATTATATACACACACACTCTGCATTAAATACAGGGAGTCAGACTCCAAATCAACTGGGCATTTTTTTTTATATTTATCAGGTTTTTTTTTTTTGTTCCCCCCCTCCCTACTTTATACTTGGCCAGGGAGGGGGGGCTGTCCAGGGGGAGGGGGGGCTGTCCAGGGGGAGGGGAGGCTGTGCAGGGGCAGGTACTTACTGCCGGTGTAAATCTCGCGGTCTGCTCCCAGTGTAAATCTTGCGGCCCGCGTGTCTCGCGAGATTTACACTGGGAGCTTAACAGAGGTGCCGCGCGGATGTACTGGGAGCTGACCGGAGCAGCTGTAAAGGTAAGTAACAGCTTCTCCGGCCCCCAACATGTCATGGTCTGTATTATGACAATGTAAGTTGCCATAATACAGACCTAGACTCGAGTATAAGACGAGGGGGCTTTTTGAGCACAAAAATATGTGCCAAAAAACTCGTCTTATACTCGAGTATATACGGTATTTCTGTTTAATAAATGACCACCAAAGTGTATAATTCTCTATCAGCACCGATTTTATGAGAGATTCATTTTATGAAACTAATCTGATGATCAGTTTCTAGGCAGAGGTAAAGGTCTAGACTGGACCTTGGTGAATCGATGGATGTCATATATCACAATTTTCCCAAAGTATTCGATATAGAGATGAGCGAACTACTTAAATTAGTTTCGTGTCCGACTGGTCGAATCTTTCAAAAAATGTTATGTGTCTGAATTGATTTTAACAACTGGTATATGACACAGGTCTCCTAGGACACATCATTTTTTTTAATTTTAATTTTTTACTTTTGTTCTTTCTCAACCACCTTCATCTTTAACACAATGATGGCAATAGCAATTAATGTGAAAGTCACACTAATTTACCGGTTGTGAGGATTTGCTCTGGTAGGCAGGGTAAGCGGACGCAGTACAGAGGCAAAACAAGTTCTTAAATCAAAATGTCAGTGTTTATTCACACAAAAAAGGCAAAAGAAAAACGACTCATTACAGTCTTAGGCCTATTGCACACGACCGTATGGCTTTTTCAGTGTTTTGCGATCCGTTTTTCACGGATCCGTTGTTCCGTTTTTTGTTTCCGTTGTGTTTCCGTTTCCGTTCCGTTTGTCCGTTCCGTTTTTCCGTATGGCAAATACAGTATACAGTAATTTCATAGAAAAAATTGGGCTGGGCATAACATTTTCAATAGATGGATCCGCAAAAAACGGAACGGATACGGAAGACATACGGATGCACTTCAGTATGCATTCCGTTTTTTTGCGGACCCATAGACTTTAATGGAGCCACGGAACGTGATTTGCGGCCAAATATAGGACATGTTCTATGTTAGAACGGAAAAACGGAAATACGGAAACGGAATGCATACGGAGTACATTCCGTTTTTTTTGCGGAACCATTGAAATCAATGGTTCCGTATACGGACCGCAAAAAACGGCCCGCAAAACGGAAAAAAAAAAAACGGCCGTGTGAGCCCAGCTGCCTATTTAAAGGACAGCCAGGTGCTGCCAAAACCCGGATCGGCACTTAAACTCCGGTCCGGTATTTGATCTCGCCTGGCTGAAAATCCGCCCAGCCGCCCATGTTGGGAGGAAAATACCTGCCTTCCCAAACAAAACCCCTTGCTATGTCACACAGTGTATAGCTATGTGTAAACATATAAAACACACTGTGTATGATAAAGGAAAGGATTTTAGCAGCTCTCACCTCTGGTCACCTGCCTGAAGCACGGAAAAGGAAAGTGGCTTGAACCTAGCCACACTTGATAAGTCCAAGAACAAAGAGAAAGGTTGATTCCAGCTTCAGCATATAAAAAGTTTTCTTTATTCGGCTTGTAATAAAATCCAACAAAGATGTCACATGGAGAGACACAAGATTGTGACGCGTTTCGGGCTGTGGTATTGAGCCCTTCTTCAAGACAATACAAAGGTGTACTAAAAATACAAACTTTATATACCACACAAATGGATAACTCCTCCTACTTAGTTAATTGGAGACTGTGTCCCAGACCCAGGTGCTCCTGGATTAGTGGATCCTCCCTGGAGCATGTGGGTGGGGACGCAGTGCTTCACAGTATTAACCGCTCAGAGACCACATATAAACATATAAACATATTGATGCACTACATATATTGCAGAGTTAAATCATGTTTCTTGTTCAGACCCTTTGGTATGCAAGTATCTAGAATGAACATCCAAAATGTTTCCCTACTTAGAAGCTTCTGTTTGCGATCGCCCCCCCTGACAGGTGTGGAAACCACTTCCACTCCCTGTACAGAAAACGCAGAAACATCACCTTTGTGAACAGTGGCAAAATGTCTGGTAGCCGCTGAGACATTACGGGACATAAAATGGGGGACATCACTCAGGTGTTTTCTGATACGCACCTTAAGTTCATTAGTGGTACAGCCCACGTATTGAAGGTTACATATTTTGCATGTTATAACATAAACTACATGATCTGTTTTACAATTTATATATTGCTTAAGCACGTGTTGTTTATTATTGGCCACAGATGTGACCTCTTTTGAAATAAGCATATGTCGACAGCATATACATTTATTGCTGCCGCATTTGTAATTACCGTTTGTTTTGGGCCAGCTAGTCGTTTTGGGGAAATTTTCCCTATATAGACTGGGGCTGATTTTTTGCCCTACTGTGGGGGCTTTTTTTGCTACACATCTAATCCCTGTTGAAACTACATTTTTCCATTCTTCATTATAGTTCAAAATATGGAGATGTTTACGTATAATTTTGCAAACCTTAAAATAGTCTCTACTATAGTTAGTGATAAAGGTGATGGGTTCTTCTTTTTTAATAGTGGTGTCCTTAGTCATGATATTTTTATTACTATTCTTGTTTTTATTTTTATTTTTATTCTTATTTTTATTTTCATGTCCCTTATCATTAATGTCCCGCTCAGAATTTTTATTCTCATTATCTATGTTCTTATTTTTATGATTTTTTGGAAAAATAAGGGTTTCTCTATCTTTAGATCTGGCAAAATTAATTCCTCTCTCAATATTAGTTTGGGTGTAACCCCTCACTTTAAGTCTGGCTGCAATGTTTTTTGCTTCTTTTTCAAAGAGCTCTGGGGTGGAGCAATTTCTCTTTGCCCTAATCATTTCTCCCTTAGGGATATTTTTTATGACGTGTGGTGGATGGCAGGAGGAGGCAGAGAGAATGGTATTACCAGCTGTAGATTTTCTATGGGTGTATGTGACCACCCTGCTGGTATCTTTGACGCCTTCCAGGCATAAATCCAGAAAAACAATTCTCTCTGGATCGCTGGAAAAAGTGAATTTTATTGATGCAGTGCAATTGTTGAGATATTCTATACAGTCAGCTATCCTCTCTGCGTCCCCCTGCCACACCCACAGCATATCGTCGATATAACGACCAAACCATTTGAAATCTTCTCTATAGGGATTGTTGTCAGAAAAGAGGAAGTTATTTTCCCACCACGCCATATATATATTTGCTATTGACGGTGAGTATTTAGCTCCCATAGGGATTCCTGATTGCTGTAGATAGTATTTTCTGTTGAACATAAAATAATTATGTCTCATCAAAAAATCCAGAACCAAACATAAAAATTCCTGCAGTTCTAAAGTATAATTGCTATAACATTCCAGAAACCATTTCAGAGCAACAATAGCGGATTCATGGGGGATGTTAGTATATAATGAGGAGATGTCTGCTGTCACCCATGTATAGTTTTCATGCCATTCAAAAGAGAGAAAATTAACCAAAACAGTGCTGGTATCTCTCAAATATCCTGGTATTAATGGCACAAGAGATTGTAGCAGGGAGTCGGCCCACTCCGATAAATTTTCGGAGTATGAGCCTATGCCTGCCACAATTGGACGTAGTGGGGGAGGAAAACCTGGTTTATGGATTTTGGGGAGCGCATGAAATATAGGTGTAATAGCATGTTCTACATACATAAACTCAACTTCTCTCTTGGACAGAATGCCCAAGGAATGACCCTTATCCAAAATAGTTTTCAGGGTTTTCTGACAAGGGAGGAGAGGATTATAATCCAATGAGAGATAGGTATTGGAGTCTTTCAGCATATCCAGTATCTGATTCTTATAAAGCTCACTATCAAGGATCACAACCGCTCCAGGGGGGGCGATCGCAAACAGAAGCTTCTAAGTAGGGAAACATTTTGGATGTTCATTCTAGATACTTGCATACCAAAAGGTCTGAACAAGAAACATGATTTAACTCTGCAATATATGTAGTGCATCAATATGTTTATATGTTTATATGTGGTCTCTGAGCGGTTAATACTGTGAAGCACTGCGTCCCCACCCACATGCTCCAGGGAGGATCCACTAATCCAGGAGCACCTGGGTCTGGGACACAGTCTCCAATTAACTAAGTAGGAGGAGTTATCCATTTGTGTGGTATATAAAGTTTGTATTTTTAGTACACCTTTGTATTGTCTTGAAGAAGGGCTCAATACCACAGCCCGAAACGCGTCACAATCTTGTGTCTCTCCATGTGACATCTTTGTTGGATTTTATTACAAGCCGAATAAAGAAAACTTTTTATATGCTGAAGCTGGAATCAACCTTTCTCTTTGTTCTTGGACATATAAAACACACTGCATTGTAAAGCTTTTTCCATATTACAGTCGTTCCAAAAATTATCCCTTATTGGGGGCAGATGATGTTTAAACACACACACACTGTGTTATGGGAACAGTGGGCTTTTCTGGGACCAAGCATCCAAAAATGATGCCTTATCGGGAAAGATGCCTTCTTGTATTTATACATACAGAAGTGTTAATTGTTAGAATAAATTGTAGCTTGTTATAAACAAGCCATAAAACAATTTCCCTTATTTTTGGGAGCAGCATAGTACAGTGCAGATGTGGGAAAGGTAAGATAAGGTCTAAGGTGTGTAGAGATAATAGTGGCATGTGGTAATAAATAGTAGAGGCAGAAGTAACAGCACAGCATGGAACAGACAAGGCAGTAGATGCATTTAGATGCATGCAGCTGTTTAGGGGTAGTAGTAGTAGTAGTAGTAGTAGTAGTAGTAGCAGTGAAAAGGGAAATGGTAATGACAGTAGGGGGAATAGCACCTGCCGCGGTGGTGGCAGCATCAGCATCCATACAGTATAGAACATGATGGTAGGTAAGCAAACAGAGGCAGTGGCAGGATGGGGCTGGCAATAAATAGCCACCATCAGCAATAGCAGGTCTACTTATCGGCATCAACCGAAGGTGTGTGAAAATCCTTAAAGGGGTTCTGCAGTCTTTTTAAACTGATGATCTATCCTCTGGATAGATCATCAGTATCTGATCGGCGGGGGGTCCAACACCCGGGACCCTTGTCGATCAGCTGTTTGAGAAGGCAGCGGCGCTGTTCACTTGAATGGAGCTTAGCCCCGCCCAGGCAATTGATATTAGCCGTGACGTCACTGAGCCTGCTGTAAACAGCGAGAAGGCCGCGGCGGCGTTGCCTTCTCAAACAGCTGATCGGCAGGAGTTCTGGGTGCCGGACCTCCGCCGATCAGATGCTGATTATCTATCCGGAGGATAGATCATCAGTTTAAAAAAACTGCAGAACCCCTTTAAGGATCCATGTCTTTTTCATTTTGACAAATGTGATGTTTTGTACACTGGCGAAGGACAAGTTTTCGTTGCCACCTGCGGTGCTGAAAACCCTCTCTGAGATGACAATGGAGGCTGGACTAGACAGTACAGCAAGAGCAAACTGTGCCACTGTTCCAATCTGCCTACCTAAAAGTCCATGGTGTAAAGGAATGGGGTATGTGATGGGATAAATGTCAATCATTTAGAAAATCAGTTAATTTGAAACAATCTTTTGAAAAACAGAAGTACAAATATCATACAACAGAATTCAATTTTAGAGAAGGCGTGGAACTGTACCACATTTCCATGATAATAAGAAAAATTTTATGGACACCTGGCAAAGACTAGTCTTTCATATGGCAAAAATAGAGAACAACACCACAAATACCACAACTAAGTAGTATGTGTCACGCTCTAATGTGGGACGGAAACTCCACACCAAAGGAAAAAGGAAATAAGGCCTGAAAACTTAGGGAATGAAGATGGACACCTCCTAGTGAAAACCCTAATCAAAGCCCTGACTGACTACCAGTATGAACAGACCCCAGAGGTAGGTGAGTTCATACACAGGAATACCTAAAGTCCTATCTAACCCCAAAGGACCCTGGTACTAATGACAGGACTGAAACATCCTGTTCCTCCTAAAGGAAGGATGAACGGGAGTCTCCCTAAGGCCTAATACAAAACAACAAAGAAATACAAAACAGAGAAAAGCCAAAATACAAAGGGAAAGGTAACACTTAACTTTAAAGAAGCTATGGCAGCACAAGAAACGCAGCCGAGATCTAAACACCAGATATTCACAGGTCCAACTGAAGCTATAAACCACAAAGCATTGTGGGAGAAACAACTATAAATAGGGAAAGTTAAAAGACCACAATAGCAACACCTGGAGGTTAAGGGTGTGGCCAGTACCAGAAACAACACCGACGCCTATTGATCCACAAGGTAAACATGTCAAATCAAACCATGTCCCTTTTAGCCAATAGAAGCTTACAGGTCCTACTCCAGGTTGCCATAACAACTGATCACAGGTTTTAGCAGTTCACAAGTCCTTAAATATTCAGTCATATGACGTATGATGGCACAACTACACTGCTACATGCATAGGGGGCAGAGGCCACTATTAAACGGATGGGCGCTGTGGAGTTCAATGATAAAGGGGCGGGGACTGTGGAGGTCACTGTTAAAGGGGCGGGTACTGTGGAGGTCACTGTTAAAGGGGCGGCCACTATGGAGGTCACTGTTAAAAGGGTGGTCAATGTTAAAGGGGCAGGCACTGTGGAGGTAACTGTTAAATGGGCAGATACTGTGGAAGTCACTGTTAAAGGGGCAGGCACTGTGAGGATCACTGTTAAAGGGCGGCCACTATTAAAGGGATGGGAAATGTGGAGGTCAATGTTAAATGGGCGGACACTGTGGAGGTCACTATTAAAGGGGCAGGCACTGTGGATGTCACTTTTAAATGGGCGGTCACTGTTAAAGGGGCGGGCACTGTAGAGGTCGCTGTTAAAAAGGAGGGCACTGTGAAGGTCACTGTTAAAGGGGCAGGCACTGTGAACATCACTGTTAAAGGGCGGCCAGTATTAAAGGGACGGGCAATTTGGAGGTCAATGTTAAAGGGGCGGACACTGTGGAGGTCACTATTAAATGGGCAGGCACTGTGGATGTCACTGTTAAATGGGCGGTCACTGTTAAAGGGGCAGGCACTGTGGAGGTGACTGTTAAAAAGGAGGGCACTGTGGAAGTCACTGTTCAAGAGGCGGTCACTGTTAAAAAGGCGGGCATTGTGAAAGTCACTGTTAATGGGGCGGACACTGTTAAAGAGATGAGAAATGTCGGTCACTGTTAAAGGGGCGGGCACTGTGAAGGTCACTGTTAAAGGGGCAGCCACCATGAAGGTCACTGTTAAAGGGGTGGTCAATGTTAAAGGGGTGGGCACTGTAAAGGTCAATGATAAAGGGGCGGAAACTGTGGAGGTCACTATTAAAGAGACGGGCAATGTGGAGGTCACTGTTAAAGGGACGGGCACTGTGGACATCACTGTTAAAGGGGCAGGCAGTGTGGAGGTCACTGTTAAAGGGGCGGGCACTGTGGAAGTCACTGTTAAAGGGGCAGGCACTGTGCAGGTCACTGTTAAAAATGCAGTTACTGTTAAAGGGGCGGGCACTGTGGAGGTCACTGTCAAAGGGGCCGTCACTATTAACCTCCTCAGGACCGCCGCATGCAAGATTGCGTCCTGGCGGCGGCCCTGTAATTCCTCCTGGACACGCCGGCGCGTCCTCTCGTGAGACGCGAGATTTCGGGCAGAGCCGGCCTGCGCATGCGCAGTGCAGGCCGGGAATTGTTGCATCAGAAGTTCGTCACCAGCCTGCCAGCCAATGATCGTCGCTGGCAGGTTGGTGACTTTTAAAAAATCGAATCAGAAGCCATTTAACACCTTATATTTATAAATATAAGGTGTTAAATGGCTTCTGTGCTCCTCTGCTGGTCCTTTTCGTCGGTTGGTCCCAGCAGAGGAGCACACATCACTGTGAGTACACACCAAACACTACACTTAGCCCCAGATCACCCCCCATCACCCCAATTAACCCCTTGCTCACCCCTGTCAATCACTAGTTGGGAAAAAAGTGATCAGTGTAAACAGAGACACTAGTATTGACTGTTAGGTTTAGATTAGTTTAGGCCCCTTTGTTAGGTAGTTAGCGTCAGTTAGCGCCCAGCCCACCGCACCGCAGTCACTAATTCGCTGATTACCGTATCGCTAATCAGCATTGGTACTTTTATAGTATCTGTAAGTGATCAGAACTGATTACAGTCAGATCTATAAGAGTATTAGGCCTCTTTCACACGGGCGTTGCGGGAAAATGTGCGGGTGCGTTGCGCGAACACCCGCGATTTTTCCGCGCGAGTGCAAAACATTGTAATGCGTTTTGCACTCGCGTGAGAAAAATCACGCATGTTTGGTACCCAAACCCGAATTCTGTCATGACAGAATGGGAATATAATACCATCAAGCCCAGGCTGGGGGTGGATCTGGTCCTATGGCGGAGATTTATAGATGATGTCATTTTTATTTGGAATAAAAGTAGAGAGGAATTAGATTCTTTCCTGCAAGAAATTAATCAAAACCAATTTAATTTGAGATTCACCGCAAGTATTGCAGAGGAGACAGAATTTTTGGATCTGAAAATAAAATCAGCAGAACAAAGATATATATGCAATACATTCTCGAAACCTACCGCAAAAAACAGCTTCATACAGTTTTCGAGCTGTCATCTGCCGACCTGGCTGTTAAATGTGCCATATGGCCAGTTTCGCAGAATAAAAAGAAACTGCACACAGGATGATGATTTTGAGGTAGAAGCGATTAAAATGAAAGATCAATTCATGGAGAGACAATATCCCGAAAGGGTGATTAATTTAGCCCTAGAAAAAACTAGAAAATTGGATAGAAGTACCTTTTTCATGAATAAGATGGACAGGACTGAGGAATCACAAGATAACGAGGCTATTAATAATAAAATCATTCTCCCATTTAATAATAGCCACAAACGATTACAGAAAATCATTAAAACCCACTGGCATCATTTGTTAAGTGACAAAAAGATAGGACATCTATTATCAACTACCCCGGCATTAATATTTACCAAGGCACCTAATCTAGGCCTAAAAATAGCCCCATCAATAAAAACATCTAAAATAATGAAAAAGGAGAATACAATTTTGGGCTCCTGGATGAATTTAAAAGTTTTTTTCAAGTGTGGGAAGTGTATGGCGTGCAAGGTCAACCCCACACCTAGAAAAACCATTAATATCTCCTCATCACAAAATAAATTTATGTGGGAGATCAAGGATTGCCTTACTTGCAACACGCCAGGAGTTATCTACCTCATCCAGTGCCCTTGCAGGAGACAGTATATAGGGAGAACGAAACGTCCCTTGAAAACCAGGCTGGCTGAACATATAGCCAACATAAGGAAAGGGTATGATAAACATTGTCTATCAAAACACTACAAAGATATACACAATAAAGATCCCTCCGGCTTGGTTTTCACGGCACTGGAGAGGGTAGACAAACACTGGCGTGGGGGAGATTACATCAAACAAATGTCTAGGATAGAATCCAAACATATATACCAGTTTGGATCTCTGCTGCCAGTGGGTTTGAATGCTGATTTGGAGATTTTTGGATTCTTGTAGACTGGGTGCCCCCATTCTGACTCTTGCGACCCAGTCAGGCCGTTTATCGACACTGTGTCGCAGACTCAGTTGTGGGCCCCCAGTCTCATACACATCTAGCCAATGAGATACAGCCCAACCACTAACATCTGAACATCTGATATCTACCTGAATGAGCGTTTTTTAAAAATGGGCTTGCAGACCTCTCTCTCAACCTTTTTTATATTTTTATATTTTTATATTTTTACATTTTTAAAGATGTTTTATGTAATGTTTGATAATTGTCTTTCATTGAGATATCGCACCATTCACATTATCCAAAACATAGATTACATATTTTCCTATATTTGGTAACCATATTCGATTTTAAACGTATATATATATTTGGTAAACATATTAGATTTCAAATGTATATATATATATATTTTATATCTGTGGTTTTATTTGTGTTTTGTATTATATAGGACAGTGCACAAGCTAGATTTTAGCAATGGTGTCTATTTATGTTGTTGTTGCAGTATAATGATACCATTTTGTGCTATTTATACAATATAATGAGTATATTTTTTTCAAGCAATATGTAACTACAAATTGGACCTCTGTAGGACATGTAGAATATTAAGAGCAACGTATAGCAAGAAAAAACGCATATGTGTATAAAAAACCGCACTAAAAACGCAGGAAAAACGCAGGTGATTCACTTCAGCTGTAGTCAATCTAATGATCCAGGATTTCAGGCAAGCTGTGGATATAAAAGGCGGAGTAAGACAGGTGTTGCAGTACCACTGACGAAGGGAAGGAGTTCCCGAAACGCGTCTGGGCCGCACACCTGTCACAGAAAGACCTCCGCACTCTATGCATGGCCATGCAAATATAATCTAAATCGGAGAATATGGATTTCTAGGACGCCAAGGACAGAATCTGCCAAACAGCGCTTTGGGCTGTCCAGGACACTTACTGCTTCCGTAATCCCGCGAGATCTGGAGACAGCGAACCTTAGCAGTTACTATCCAGACGCCGGGACTATCCACCTGCAGCGTATCCACCGCACACGTCCACAGAGACGGCCTCGCTATCGATAAAAGAGGAAGGTAGGAATATTGGCGCTGTAGTTTGTATGCGACCCAGCATACTATAGAATGTGTACGGCTACTATACTGAATTATCGCTATTGAAGGACATTGTCATTTGTGTCCATACATCAGTAGCGACTGCTGGATTGAGCTGCTCCACTGCGTCACTACTATTGGAGCCTCATACAAAAGCTAGCACTACCTACTACCGTGATTGAAGGACATTGTTATTTGTGTTCACACATTAGGAGCAATTGTTTGAACTACATACACAAGCCAGCACTACCTACTACTGCTATTGAAGGACATTGTTACTTGTGTTCACACATTAGGAGCAACTGTTGGATCCAGCCGCTCCACTACGTTATTATTATTGGAGCCGCGAACATAAGCCAGCACTAGGAATTGACTAATCCATCTGCGCATGGGACATAGGCCCATGGTTGCATCCAATCGATCTGGCTGACCATTATCAGTTGCCCTATTATTAGTGCTAGATTTTATATAGCACTCATCAAGTTTCCCAAATAGTGACCGTCACGATTCTTTTTATCCCTATATGTGGCTTTTGTTATTATGTATTTTATCTCCTTATTTTATTGAAATGTACACGTGTTTAAAATTGTGATTTAATAAATGTTTTATCTTTATTCTATTGGTCCAAGTGTTGAGTGCTCGCCCTAATCTTGATTTTTCTTCACATACGCCATTAGAGGAGGGGTGTTCCTCTACTTTGGGCTAGTAGCACCTTATCCAGAACCCCGCCTGAGGTGAGCCACCATCTTTGAGTTTCAACCCCCTAAATTTAGTTGACCAAATGGCAAGGAAGGGGTATTCTTCTGAAGAGGCCTACAGGCTTCTGACCCAGTCGGATGAGGAATGGGAACCCTCATCTGACGAATCCAGCGGGTCAGAATACGAACCTGTAGAAGGCAGTCTGACCCAAAGTTCGGACGAGGAGGTTGAGGTCCCTGATACCACCAGGCATACCCGGCCCCGTGTTGCTAGACCACAGGTTGTGCAGGATCCGCTTCAAGGGCAGCAGAGTGGGGCTGGCGCTGTCGGATTACGTGGTGAGGCATACACCAGCAGCGCAGCCCATCCTGGACCTAGTACCAGCCCTGCCGTACAACATGGTGAAGTAGCGAGCACCAGAAGGGCAGTTGAAGCTGGTACGGTGGCACGTGCAGTAGTTTCCCAGTCGCAGCCACCGCACAGACAGGCCCGTAGAGCCTCTAGAGTCCCTGAGGTGCTGGCAAACCCTGATTGGCAGCCCCCAACTTCAGTCGCACTAGTAGTTCCCCCTTTCACCGCCCAGTCTGGAGATCAGGTTGAGACAGCTCAGATCGGATCGGCACTGGGGTTTTTTGAGCTGTTCTTGACTGCAGAGCTCTTGGACTTAGTCGTGTCAGAAACAAATCGGTATGCCACTCAATTTATAGCCGCCAACCCGGGAAGCTTTTATGCCCAGTTTTTCCGGTGGAAACCCGTCCAAGTTTCCGAATTTAAAACTTTTCTGGGCCTTCTCCTCAACATGGGCCTGACAAAAAAGCATGAATTGCGGTCATATTGGTCCACGAACCCAATTCATCACATGCCCATGTTCTCTGCTGCCATGTCCAGGACACGATTTGAGACCATCCTGCGTTTCCTGCACTTTAGCGACAACAGCACCTCTCGTCCCAGAGGCCACCCAGCTTTTGACCGGCTCCACAAAATTCGGCCCCTCATAGACCACTTTAGCATCAAATTTGCAGATTTGTATACCCCTGAGCAAAACATCTGCATAGTCGAGTCCCTTATACATTTTACCGGGCGCCTTTGCTTCAAACAATACATCCCAAGCAAGCGTGCCCGGTATGGGGTCAAACTGTATAAGCTCTGTGAAAGGGCCACAGGCTATACGCACAAATTTCGAGTCTATGAGGGTAAAGATCAGACCCTGGAGCCAGTCGGTTGCCCTGACTACCTGGGAAGCAGTGGGAAGACAGTCTGGGACTTGGTGTCACCCTTATTTGGCAGGAGTGGAATAAGGCGTGACACCCGCTATTTCTGTTCTGACTGCCCTGACCAACCTGCCCTATGCTTAGGGGAGTGTTTCCGGAAGTACCACACACAGGTACACTTAGCATAGGGATTGCGTTACACAGGACAGGCACACAGGGCTCTTAGGGCACTTTCACTCACAGCTGCTGCAAACCTCTCCTTTCATCTGGGACAAAGTGCATAATGTACTTTGCCACATCTCTGAGCGATTTGCGCTTTGCACATTGTCCCATGGGGAAGGAGAGGTTTGTCCTATAAAAGTTAAAAAAATAAATCACAGGTAAGCAAAATAGTTAATGTTCCAAAAGTTCAAAAAAGTTTTTAAAAGTTAACGTTCTGTTTCAAATGTTATATAAAGTTAATGTTAACCCCTTCCCAACCGCAATCTGTATATATACGTGATAGCTGCACATACCCCGTGCAGCTACCACGTGTATAGACGTCAAGCCAGCTCTTTAATCCAAGCGCTGCAAAACGCTTGGATTAAAGCTTCTGCCCCTGCACTGCTGCTGTCACGGACAGCATACAGTTCAGTAATGCCGGCAAGGGACCAATCAGAGTGGTCCCTTGCCGGCAATCGATCCGATTGGTTAGTCTGTGCAGACTAACCAATCGGATTGTGGCAGTGTTAAAATGCCGGTTTCAGGCTCTGATCTGCGCTCTGCAGATTATAGCCTGAAATCAGGTAATGTGTAATGAAGCCCCCCCATCTGTGCCCCCCCCGATCTTTGCCCCCTTCCTGTGCGCCTCCAACCTCCCCACCCCTCCTGTGAGCCCGTCCTCCGATGCGATCCCCGCCCCCCCCATCCATTTTCTGTACCCCTGATGCGGTCCGCCTCCTCCCCCCTATGCATGAGACCCCCAAATGTGCCCCCTCCTACTGGCCATGCCCCCCTTTACAGCACTGCCCCCTATCTGTGCCTCCTGCCCCCGATGCGGTCCCCCTGCTTTATTTGATGTCGGCGGCTCCATTCCTGAGCCGCCGATATCAGCAGCGAGTGTCAGCTGTATGCGGTAGCGGCATCCATGGGGTTAATAGAGGGATGGGGCTCCCTCTCTCAACCATTGGGGCTGCTGCGCTGTGATTGCAGCGCCCGATGGTTGCCATGGCAACCGGACGCTTTGCAAAAGCGCCCGGTGTTGCCATCTACAGGACATTTGATAGTATTGTACTTTGCAATGCAAAAGCATTGCAAAGTATAGTACAGCCATCAGCCCCACTGGATCTTCAAGATCCAAGTGGGACTTGATAAAAAAAAAGTGAAAATAATAAAAGTAAAAATAAATAAATAAATAAATAAAAATGTAATATAAAAAAATAAATTGCCTTTTCCTATAAAAAATGAAAAAGAAAAAAAAAACTAGACATATTAGGTATCACCACGTCCATAACGACAGTCTTTATAAATATATCACATGATCGACCCTGGACGATATACACCATAAAAAATAAAAAATTAAAACTGTCAAAAAAGCCATTTTTGTCACCTTACACCACAAAAAGTGCAACACCGAGCGATCAAAAAGGTGTATGTCCCACAAAATGGTACCAATAAAACCGTCACCTCATCCCGCAAAAGATGAGACCCTACATAAGAAAGTCGCTCAAAAAATATAAAAACTATAGCTCTCAGAACACGGAGACACTAAAACATCATTTTTTTATTTCAATTATGCCATTATTGTGTTAAAGTGAAATAAAATAAAATAAAGTGTACATATTAGGTATTGGCGCGTCCGTAACAACATGCTCGATAAAAATAGCACATGACCTAACCTCTCAGATGAACACCGTAAAAAATAAAAAAGAAAAACAGTGCCAAAAAGCTATTTTTTTCACCTTACATAACAAAAAGTGCAACACCAAGCAATCAAAAAGGCATATGCCCCCAAAAATAGTACCAATAAATCTGGCACCTTATCCCCCAGTTTCCAAAATAGGGTCACTTTTTGGTAGTTTCTACTGGATGGGTGCATCAGGGGGGCTTTAAATGGGACATGGCATCTAAAAACCAGTCTAGCAAAATCTGCCTTCCAAAAACCATACGGTGTTCCTTTTCTTCTGCGCACTGCCGTGTGCCCGTACAGCAGTTTACGATCACATGTGGGGTGTTTCTGTAAACCGCAGAATCAGGGTAATAAATATTGAGTTTTGTTTGGCTGTTAAGCCTCGATGTGTTAAAGAAAAAAATTTAAAAAAAATGAAAATCTGCCAAAAAAGTGAAATTTTGAAATTTATTCTCCATTTTCCTTTAATTCTTGTGGAACACCTAAGGGTTAACAAAGTTTGTAAAATCAGTTTTGAGTAACTTGATGGGTGTAGTTTCTACAATGGGGTTGTTTATGGGGGTATCCACTATGTAATCCCCACAAAGTGACTTCAGACCTGAACTGGTCCTTAAAAAGTGGGTTTTAGAAATTTTCGTAAAAATTTTAAGAATTGCTTCTAAACTTCTAAGCCTTGTAACATCCCCAAAAAATAAAATGTCATTTCCAAAATGATGCCAACATAAAGTAGACATATGGGAAATTTTAAGTAATAAATACTTTACGAGGTATCACTTTCTGTTTTAAAAGCAGAGAAATAGAAATTTTGAAAATTGCAAATTTTTCAAACTTTTTGGTAAATTTGGGATTTTTTCATAAATAAAGGTGAAATATATTGACTCAAATTTATGACTATCATGAAGTACAATGTGTCACGAGAAAACAATCTCAGAATGGCTTGGATAAATAAAAGTGTTCCAAAGTTATTACCACATAAAGTGACACATGTCAGTTTTATAAAATTTGACCTGGACACTGAGACATTAATGACCCTTGGTCATGAAAGGGTTAATAAATTTATTGCGTTGCGGCCTGTTTTTTTTTTTTTTACCTTCTAGGTGGACCAACTGATGAACCAGCTGCAGCAATGATGTGCATTCTGACAGAAGCATTGCGCTGCTGTCAGATTACACAAAAGTCTGTGTATGCGGCGCTGCAAGACGAGATTTCTCCTCTGCAGTAAAAAAGATACGTTTGCCTCGGCAAACGTATCCCGGCAAAAATCCCGGCAATTATTTATTCATCCACATCGATTGATGTGAATGGAGAAATCGGGTTTGCCAGGGCATATGGGCTGAGTGGGTTTGGATGTTGGGCGGAGCTCCTAAGTCCTGGCAGACGCCTTTCCCCTCCTTTTTTTTTTTGGCAGAGATTTTTTCATCCACATTGATCGGTGCGAATAAAGAAATCTGTGGCATTAATTTTTTCTTTCAGCCCAGAGGCTGAACGAAAAAAAAAAAATCTCATTACCCGTATGCAAAATATAAGGAGAATAGCAGAAACTCCTAATGCCCTCAAATGCCAGGGCAGTACAAACACCCCACAAATGACCCCATTTTGGAAAGAAGACACCCCAAGGTATTCACTGAGGGGCATATTGAGTCCATGAAAGATTTAACTTTTTGTCCCAAGTTAGCAAAAAGGGATACTTTTTGAGAAAAAAAAAAAATTAATCAATTTCTGCTAACTTGTGCCAAAAAAAAAAATCTTCTATGAACTTGCCATGCCCCTCATGGAATACCTTGGGGTGTCTTCTTTCCAAAATGGGGTCACATGTGGGGTATTTTATACTGCCCTGGCATTTTAGGGGCCCTAAAGCGTGAGAAGAAGTCTGGAATCCAAATGTCTAAAAATGCCCTCCTAAAAGGAATTTGGGCCCCTTTGCGCACCTAGGCTGCAAATAAGTGTCACACATGTGGTATCACCGTACTCAGGAGAAGTTGGGCAATGTTTTTTGGGGTGTCTTTTTACATATACCCATGCTGGGTGAGATAAATATCTCTGTCAAATGACAACTTTGTATAAAAAAATGGGAAAAGTTGTCTTTTAGAGAGATATTTCTCTCACCCAGCATGGGTATATGTAAAAAGACACCCCAAAACACATTGCCCTACTTCTCCTTAGTACGGCGATACCACATGTGTGACACTTTTTTGCAGCCTAGGTGGGCAAATGGGCCCAAATCCTAAAGAGCACCTTTAGGATTTCACATGGCATTTTTTACACATTTGGATTTCAAACTCCTTCTCACGCATTAGGGCCCCTAAAATGCCAGGGCAGTATAACTACCCCACAAGTGACCCCAGTTTGGAAAGAAGACACCCCAAGATATTTCGTGATGGGCATAGTGAGTTCATGGAAGTTTTTATTTTTTGTCACAAGTTAGTGGAATGAGACTTTGTAAGAAAAAAAAGAAATAATAAAAATCATAATTTTCCGCTAAGTTGTGCCAAAAAAAAAAAATTCTAGGAACTCGCCATGCCCCTCACAGAATACCTTAGGGTGCCTTCTTTCCAAAATGGGTCACTTGTGGGGTACTTATACTGCCCTGGCATTTTAGGGGCCCTAATGCGTGAGAAGTAGTTTGAAATCCAAATGTGTTAAAAATGCCCTGTGAAATCCTAAAGGTGCTCTTTAGAATTTGGGCCCTTTGCCCACCTAGGCTGCAAAAAAGTGTCACACATGTGGTATCGCCATACTCAGGAGAAGTAGGGCAATGTGTTTTGGGGTGTCTTTTTACATATACCCATGCTGAGTGAGATAAATATCTCTGTCAAATGACAACTTTGTATAAAAAAATGGGAAAAGTTGTCTTTTAGAGAGATATTTCTCTCACCCAGCATGGGTATATGTAAAAAGACACCCCAAAACACATTGCCCTACTTCTCATGAGTACGGCGATACCACATTTGTGACACT
This sequence comes from Bufo bufo, assembly GCF_905171765.1. NCBI lineage: Eukaryota > Metazoa > Chordata > Amphibia > Anura > Bufonidae > Bufo > Bufo bufo. The sequence goes on along the minus strand of NC_053397.1, from coordinate 91,803,650 downwards.
TTTTTTCAGCCTAGGTGGGCAAAGGGGCCCAAATTCTAAAGAGCACCTTTAGGATTTCACTGGGCATTTTTTACACATTTGGATTTCAAACTACTTCTCACGCATTAGGGCCCCTAAAATGCCAGGGCAGAATAAATACCCCACAAGTGACCCCATTTTGGAAAGAAGACACCCCAAGGTAATTCACAATGGGCATAGTGAGTTCGTGGAAGTTTTTATTTTTTGTTACAAGTTAGTGGAATATGAGACTTTGTAAGAAAAAAAAGAAAAAAGAAAAATCATAATTTTCCGCTAACTTGTGACAAAAAACAAAAACTTCTATGAACTCACTATGCCCATCAGCGAATACCTTAGGGTGTCTACTTTCCGAAATGGGGTCATTTGTGGGGTGTTTTTACTGTCTGGCCATTGTAGAACCTCAGGAAACATGACAGGTGCTCAGAAAGTCAGAGCTGCTTCAAAATGTGGAAATTCACATTTTAGTACCATAGATTGTAAACGCTATAACTTTTGCGCAAACCAATAAATATACACTTATTGTATTTTTTTTATCAAAGACATGTAGAACAATAAATTTAGAGAAAAATTTATATAGAAATGTAGTTTTATTTGAAAAATTTTACAACTGAAAGTGAAAAATGACATTTTTTTGCAAAAAATTCGGTAAATTTCGATTAATAACAAAAAAAGTAAAAATTTCAGCAGCAATGAAAAACCACCAAATGAAAGCTCTATTAGTCAGAAGAAAAGGAGGTAAAATTCATTTGGGTGGTAAGTTGTATGACCGAGCAATAAACCGTGAAAGTAGTGTATTGCAGAATTGTAAAAAGTGGTCTGGTCATTAAGGGTGTTTAAGCTAGGGGAGCTGAGGTGGTTAAAGGAACGGGCAATATGGAGGTCACTGTTAAAGGGGTAGGCACTGTGGAGGTCACTTTTCAAGAGGTGGTCACTGTTAAAAATGCCGGCCATTGTGGAGGTCACTGTTAAAGGGGCGGGCACTGTTAAAGGGGCGGGCACTGTGGAGGTCACTGTTAAAGGGGCAGGCACTGTGCAGGTCACTTTTAAAGATGCAGTTACTGTTAAAGGGTTTGGCACTGTGGAGGTCACTGTCAAAGGGACGGTCACTGTTAAATGGGCGAGCACTGTAGAGGTCACAATTAAAGGGGGGGTCACTATTAAAGGAATGGGCAATGTGGAGGTCACTGTTAAAGGTCCGGTCACTGTAAAATTGATGGGCACTGTGGAGGTCAATGTTAAAGATGCAGTCAATTTTAAAGGGGCAGGCCCTGGAGGTCACTGTTAAATTGGCAGGCACTGTGCAGGTCACTGTTAAAGATGCAGTTACTGTTAAAGGGGCGGGCACTGTAAAATGGATTGGCTATGTGGAGGTCACTATTCAAGAGGCGGTCACTATTAAAAAGGCGGGCATTGTGGAGGTCACTGTAAAAGGGGCGGACACTGTTAAAGGGACGGGAAATATGGAGGTCACTGTTAAAGGGGCGGGCACTGTGAAAGTCACTGTTAAAGGGGCGGGTACTGTGGAGGTCACTGTTAAAGGGATGGGCACTGTTAAAGGGGCGGGTACTGTGGCGATCACTGTTAAAGGGGCGGACACTGTTAAAGTGACGGGCACTGTGGAGATCATTGTTAAAGGGGCAGGCACTGTGGAGGTCTCTGTTAAAGGGGCGGGTACTGTAGAGGTCACTGTTAAAGGGAAAGTCACTGTTAAAGGGGCGGCCACTGTGGAGGTCACTGTTAAAGGGGCGGGCACTGTCAAAAACACTGTTAAAGGGGCGGGCACTGTGGAGGTCACTGTTATGGGGGATACTGTTGATATCTTTTTACGACACACAGAAACATGAAATGAAATAGATGAAATGTACCTGTGCGAAGACGGGTCCTAGTTCTAGTATGTGTATATATATATATATACAGTTGCAAGAAAAAGTATGTGAACCCTTTAGAATGATATGGATTTCTGCACAAATTGGCCATAAAATGTGATCTGATCTTCATCTAAATCACAACAAAACACAATCACAGTCTGCTTAAACTAATAACACACAAATAATTAAATGTTGCCATGTTTTTATTGAACACACCATGTAAACATTCACAGTGCAGGTGGAAAAAGTATGTGAACCCCTAGACTAATGGCATCTCTAAGAGCTAATTAGAGTGAGGTGTCAGCCAACTGGAGTCCAATCAATGAGATGAGATTGGAGGTGTTGGTTACAGCTGCCCTGCCCTATAAAAAACACACACCAGTTCTGGGTTTGCTTTTCACAAGAAGCATTGCCTGATGTGAATGATGCCTCGCACAAAAGAGCTCTCAGAAGACCTACGATTAAGAATTGTTGACTTGCATAAAGCTGAAAAGGGTTATAAAAGTATCTCCAAAAGCCTTGCTGTTCATCAGTCAACGGTAAGACAAATTGTCTATAAATGGAGAAAGTTCAGCACTGCTGCTACTCTCCCTAGGAGTGGCCGTCCTGTAAAGATGACTGCAAGAGCACAGCGCAGACTGCTCAATGAGGTGAAGAAGAATCCTAGAGACAGCTAAAGACTTACAAAAGTCTCTGACATATGCTAACATCCCTGTAAGCGAATCTACGATACGTAAAACACTAAACACGAATGGATTTCATGGGAGGATACCACAGAGGAAGCCACTGCTGTCCAAAAAAAAACATTGCTGCACGTTTACAGTTTGCACAAGAGCACCTGGATGTTCCACAACAGTACTGGCAAAAGATTCTGTGGACAGATGAAACCAAAGTTGAGTTGTTTTGAAGAAACACACAACACTATGTGTGGAGAAAAAGAGGCACAGCACACTAACATCAAAACCTCATCCCAACTGTAAAGTATGGTGGTGGGGGCATCATGGTTTGGGGCTGCTTTGCGGCGTCAGGGCCTGGACAAAGTGCTATCATCGAAGGAAAAATGAATTTCCAAGTTTATCAAGACATTTTGCAGGAATACTTAAGGCCATCTGTCCAGCAGCTGAAGCTTAACAGAAGATGGGTGTTGCAACAGGACAACGATCCAAAGCATTGAAGTAAATCAACAACATAATGGCTTAAACAGAAGAAAATATGCCTTCTGGAGTGGCCCAGTCAGAGTCCTGACCTCAACTCGATTGAGATGCTGTGGCATGAAAAAAGTCCAGCAGCCGTACCCTAATACATGATACAATAACTAAATTTAATGAGAAAACTAAACCTCTATATAGTCAAACGGGTGGGCCACAGCCAGATATGGCATACTGGGGGAGTGGTAGGGAAGGTGTCCCTGCCACTACTGCCCTAACCTAGTACTATGCCCAGTGGCATGACCTCAAGAAAGCGATTCACACCGAACACCCCAAGAATATTGCTGAACTGAAACAGTTCTGTAAAGAGGAATGGTCAATAATTACTCCTGACCGTTGTGCACGTCTGATCTGCAACTACAGGAAATGTTTGGTTGAAGTTATTGCTCCCAAAGGAGGTTCAACCAGTTATTAAAACCAAGGGTTCACATACTTTTTCCACCTGCACTGTGAATGTTTACATGGTGTGTTCAATAAAAATATGGTAACATTTAATTCTTTGTGTGTTATTAGTTTAAGCAGACTGTGACTGTCTATTATTGTGACTTAGATGTACTGTATATCAGATCACATTTTATGACCAATTTGTGCAGAAATCCATATAATTCCAAAGGGTTCACATACTTTTTCTTGCAACTGTATATACATATACATATATATATATATATATATATATATATATATATATATATTCTAATATATAAAGCTGAGTGTATGTGTGTATGTCCGCTAAAGGAATCCGTACCGTCGCATTTACAATCACAAAATTTGTTTTAGACCAGGTCTCAGCTCTCTAGGATGTACTGTTCCTGAGATATTCCTAGAAAATGCATTAAAAGCTTGGTCACATGACCCTTATCAGCCAATAGAAGCTCATAGGTCCTGCAGCCTCTACATACAGTTTTATTCCAGGTTTCCATAACAACCCAACCATTTTTCTTCACTGCTGTAGGAGAGCTTTAAAGAAAGTCTATCACCAGGATAATTTCTATTGAAATAAAGCCATGGCCTTAGTACACTTAGTACCTTATTTCAAGATGTGCCTTTGTTCAAGCAATAGATGTTTTTATCCTTTGAAAATCCAGTTTATTTGGTATGCAAATGAGCCAGTAAGTGCTCAGAGGGGCATCACTCTCGCAGGAAGGCACCCAGACACGCCCCCTACCACAATGTGTCCACCCTCAAAAGACTTCAAACCCCGCCCCCAGGCCCCGCTGAGCCACGCCACTTATCTGGTAAGGCCACTCCCCCTACCACTCCTGAGCCAACGTGGATTGAAAAAATGAAGGTAAAAATCTACTTCTGTCAGCTGCAGGGCTGGGAGGGAGGATGACTTTCTCCCTGCAACTTCCACTCAGACAGCACAATGCTGCTATCTTAGAGTGAGCTGTTCAAAAGGACATGCCCCCAATCCAGTTACACCACACCCCTTCCCACTCAGCCGACTGAGATTTAAAAATTTAAGTTAAAAATCTACTTCTAGGCCCCGCTAAGCCACGCCCTGATCTGGTTAGGCCACCCCTCCTCCACTGCTCAGCCGACAGGGATTGAAAAAATGAAGGTAAAAATCCACTTCTGTCAGCTGCAGAGGTGGGAGGGAGGGTGACTGTCTCCTTGCAGCTCACACTCAGACAGTATAGTGCTGCTGTCTTAGAGTGAGCTGTTCAAAAGGACACGCCGCCGATCTATTAAAGGCCACTGTTAAGGGGGCGGGCCCCTGTGGAGGTCACTGTCAAGGGGGTGGTATGCTGTGAAAGTCACTTTTAAAGGGGAAGGCTGCTGTAAAGGTCAAAGTTAAGGGGGTGGGCTGCTGTGGAGGTCCAATTTTAAGGGACGGGGCATTTTGGGGGGGTCAGTGTTAAGGGGTGGGGTGCTGTGAAGGTCACTGTTTTGGGGGCAGGGTGCTTTCGATGTTACTGTTATAGTGGATAGTGTTGATATCTTTTAATGACACACAAACAATAAATGAAATAGATTAAATATACCCGAGCGAAGCTGGGCCCTTCAGCTAGTGTGTATATATACAGTCCTGATTAAAAGTTTAAGACCACTTGAAAAATAGCAAAAAATCATATTTTACATTGTTGGATCTTAACAAGGTTCCAAGTAGAGCTTCAACATGCAACAAGAAGAAATGAGAGTGAGACAAAACACATTTTGAGCATTAAATTAATTGAAAATAACGATTAAACTGAAACGGGCTGTTTTTCAGCTGATCAAAATTTTAGGCCCACATGCCTTTAAAAGGCCAAATCTGTGCAAAGATGTGGATTCATTGTCATTTTCTGTCAGGTAGTCACACGTTGTGTTGGCAAAGGCAAAAAAACTCTCCCTTTTTGAACGTGGTCGGGTTGTTGAACTGCATAAGCAGGGTCTCTCACAGCGCGCCATCGCTGCTGAGGTGGGACACAGTAAGACAGTCATTTGGAATTTCTTAAATGATCCTGAGGGTTATGGAACAAAAAAGTCATGTGGAAGACCCAAAAAAAATTCATCAGCACTGAGCCGGAGGATCCAGTTGGCTGTCCGTCAAGACACTGGACGATCCTCGACCCAAATAATGCCCTTACTGGTGCTGACTGAAGCCCCATAACATTCAGACGACTGAAGGGCTTCAAAAAAAAAAAAATGTCTTCAAAGACCTCGTCTCCTTGAACGCCACAGAACTGCTCGTTTGGACTTTGCAAGAGAGCACCAAACATTCAAAGGTGGAAGAAAGTTTTATTCTCTGATGAGAAAAAATGTAACCTTGATGGTCCTGATGGGTTACAAGCAGATCCCACCTGAGATGTTTTCTACGCGCCACAGTGGAGGGGGCGCCATAATGGTCTTGGGTGCTTTTTCCTTCAGTGGAACAATGGAGCTTCAGGAAGTGCAGGGGCGTCAAACGGCCGCTGGCTATGTCCAGATGTTGCAGAGAGCATTCCTCATGACTGAGGGCCCTTGTCTGTGTGGTAACGACTGGGTTTTTCAACAGGACAACGCTACAGTACACAATGCCCGCAGGACAAGGGACTTCTTCCAGGAGAATAACATCACTCTTTTGGCCCATCCTGCATGTTCCCCTGATCTAAATCCAATTGAGAACCTTTGGGGATGGATGGCAAGGGAAGTTTACAAAAATGGACAACAGTTCCAGACAGTAGATGGCCTTCGTGCAGCCGTCTTCACCACTTGGAGAAATGTTCCCACTCACATCATGGAAACGCTTGCATCAAGCATGCCGAAACGAATTTTGGAAGTGATAAACAATAACGGCGGAGCTACTAATTTCTGAGTTCATGTTTGGAAGTTGGATTTCTGTTGTGGGGGGGTTTAGTTTTTTTTGGAGGTGTGGTCCTAAACTTTTGATCAGCTGAAAAACAGCCTGTTTCAGTTTATTCGTTGTTTTCATTAACCACTTAAGGACCACAGGTTTATACCCCCCTAAAGACCAGGCCCTTTTTTACAAATCGGCACTCTACAACTTTAGCGGTTTATTGCTCGGTCATGCAACTTACCACCCAAATGAATTTTACCTCCTTTTCTTCCCACTAATAGAGCTTTTATTTGGTGGTATTTCATTGCTGCTGACATTTTTACTTTCTGAGCACCTGTCATGTTTCCTGAGGTTCTACAATGGCCAGACAGTACAAACATCCCACAAATGACCCCATTTCGGAAAGTAGACACCCTAAGGTATTCGCTGATGGGCATAGTGATTTCATAGAACTTTTTATTTTTTTGTCACAAGTTAGTGGAAAATTATGATTTTATTTTTTTTTCTTACAAAGTCTCATATTCCACTAACTTGTGACAAAAAATTAAAACTTCTATAAACTCACTATGCCCATCAGCGAATACCTTGGGGTGTCTTCTTTCCAAAATGGGGTCACTTGTGGGGTAGTTATACTGCCCTGGCATTCTAGGGGCCCAAATGCGTGGTAAGTAGTTTGAAATCAAAATGTGTAAAAAATGACCGGTGAAATCCGAAAGGTGCTCTTTGGAATGTGGGCCCCTTTGCCCACCTAGGCTGCAAAAAAGTGCCACACATCTGGTATCGCTGTACTCAGGAGAAGTTGGGGAATGTGTTTTGGGGTGTCATTTTACATATACCAATGCTGGGTGAGAGAAATATCTTGGTCAAATGCCAACTTTATAAAAGAAATGGGAAAAGTTGTCTTTTGCCAAGATATTTCTCTCACCCAGCATGGGTATATGTAAAATAACACCCCAAAACACATTCCCCAACTTCTCCTGAGTATGGAGATACCACATTTGTGACACTTTTTTGCAGCCTAGGTGGGCAAAGGGGCCCATATTCCAAAGAGCACCTTTCGGATTTCACCGGTCATTTTTTACACATTTTGATTTCAAACTTCTTACCACACATTTGGACCCCTAGAATGCCAGGGCAGTATAACTACCCAACAAGTGACCCCATTTTGGAAAGAAGACACCCCCAGGTATTTCGTGATGGGCATAGTGAGTTCATGGAAGTTTTTATTTTTTGTCACAAGTTAGTGGAATATGAGACTTTGTATGGGAAAAAAAATAAATCATCATTTTCCGCTAACTTGTGACAAAAAATATTAAATTCTAGGAACTCGCCATGCCCCTCACGGAATACCTTGGGGTGTCTTCTTTCCAAAATGGGGTCACTTGTGGGGTAGTTATACTGCCCTGGCATTTTCCAGGGGCCCTAATGTGTGGTAAGTAGGTAAATGACCTGTGAAATCCTAAAGGTGCTCTTTGGAATGTGGGCCCCTTTGCCCACCTAGGCTGCAAAAAAGTGTCACACATGTGGTATCGCCGTATTCAGGAGAAGTTGGGCAATGTGTTTTGGGGTGTCTTTTTACATATACTCATGCTGGGTGAGAGAAATATCTCGGCAAAAGACAACTTTTCCCATTTTTTTATACAAAGTTGGCATTTGACCAAGATATTTATCTCACCCAGCATGGGTATATGTAAAATGACACCCCAAAACACATTGCCCAACTTTTCCTGAGTATGGCGATACCAGATGTGTGACACTTTTTTGCAGCCTAGATGCGCAAAGGGGCCCACATTCCTTTTATGAGGGCATTTTTAGACATTTGGATCCCAGACTTCTTCTCACGCTTTAGGGCCCCTAAAATGCCAGGGCAGTATAAATACCCCACTTGTGACCCCATTTTGGAAAGAAGACACCCCAAGGTATTCAATGAGGGGCATGGTGAGTTCATAGAAATTTTTTTTTTTTGGCACAAGTTAGCGGAAATTGATTTTATTTATTTTTTTCTCACAAAGTCTCCCTTTCCGCTAACTTGGGACAAAAATTTCAATCTTTCATGGACTCAATATGCCCCTCACGAAATACCTGGGGGTGTCTTCTTTCCGAAATGGGGTCATATGTGGGGTATTTATACTGCCCTGGCATTCTAGGGGCCCTAAAGAGTGAGAAGAAGTCTGGAATATAAATGTCTAAAAAATTTTACGCATTTGGATTCCGTGAGGGGTATGGTGAGTTCATGTGAGATTAAATTTTTTGACACAAGTTAGTGGAATATGAGACTTTGTAAGAAAAAAATAATAATTTCCGCTAACTTGGGCCAAAAAAATGTCTGAATGGAGCCTTACAGAGGGGTGATCAATGACAGGGGGGTGATCAATGACAGGGGGGTGATCAGGGAGTCTATATGGGGTGATCACCCCCCTGTCATTGATCACCCCCCTATAAGGCTCCATTCAGATGTCCGTATGTGTTTTGCGGATCCGATCCATGTATCCGTGGATCCGTAAAAATCATACGGACATCTGAATGCAGCCTGACAGGGGGGGTGATCAGGGAGTCTATATGGGGTGATCACCCCCCCCGGAAGGCTCCAGGGAGACGCCTGTATGTGTTTTGCGGATCCGATCCATCTATCAGTGGATCCGTAAAAATCATGCGGACATCTGAATGGAGCTTTACAGGGGGGTGATCAATGACAGGGGGGTAATTAATGACAGGGGGGTGATCAGGGAGTCTATATGGGGTGATCAGGGGTGATCAAGGGTGAATAAGGGGTTAATAAGTGACAGGGGGGGGTAGTGTAGTGGTGCTTGGTGCAACATATTACTGAGCTACCTGTGTCCTCTGGTGGTCGATCCAAACAAAGGGGACCACCAGAGGACCAGGTAGCAGGTATATTGAACGCTGTTATCAAAACAGCGTCTAATATACCTGTTAGGGGTTAAAAAAAATCACATCTCCAGCTGCCAGCGAACGATCGCCGCTGGCAGGCTGGAGATCCACTCTCTTACCTTCCGTTCCTGTGAGCGCGCGCCTGTGTGCGCGCGTTCACAGGAAATCTCGGCTCACGCGAGATGACGCCAATCGGCGTTAGCGTAGCCTGGGGGAGCCGCCGCGATGACGCCTTTCGGCGTTACAGTTGCGGCAAGAGGTTAAATTGAATGCTCAAAACGTGTTTTGTCTCATTCCCATTTCTTTTTGTTGCATGTTGAAGCTCTACTTGGACCAACCCAAAAACAAAACCAATAACCCCAAAGAAAAGTGGGAGACACACATATAAAATATATGTAATTTATTAAGACATGATCAAATAACAAACACTATATGAGACATAAGTCACAAGTGTACAGGAGGGGGGGAGACCTCATGTAAGGAGGTCAGATACAACCTCTCTCCCAAACACCCAGCTGGCAGGGAAAAAGAGGTCACAGCCCTAGGTATACATCAGCATGAACATTGTGAGAACTGTAGGTTCACTCAAAATAACATGTACTGGTATGTATGTTGCATGCACAGAAAGAAAAATGATAAAAATAGAAAAAATGAAAAAATATATACAAAAAGCACAAGGCAAACTAGCCCACCCAAAGATCTGGGATGGCCGCATAAAGTATGCACATAGCCATTGAACTATAGAATACAGACAAAGGCCAGTGTGCCAAGTGTAGGTGGTAATAGAAATATAAAAGGAAATATAACAACTAACTGAGCAAAACAACAAAATATGTATTACCCATGATATGCTGGACCCAGAGCGTGTGACCAAAAGCTGCACCTCGACGTACGTTTCACCTGGAGAGGCTTTGTCAGGAGGTAAAGTAACAAACTGAGTTCGTCCTTAAATGGTGTGGTCCACAGCTGGCAGATGATTAGCGCATCCGCCCAGTGTTGCAGGGATGACATCATAAAGACGCGCCACCCAGCTTACAGAGCAAGGCGAGGCACGTCCACCGCGTCACATGACCAGACCAGGAGGAGGGAGGGAGCCGCATCTGACATCACGCAGCCACACCTCCCCACCCCGGGTCCGACCACATGGCACGCGGGCGCACGTCGGCCGGCCCTGAGACAGCCAGGTATAGGAGCGTCACTACAATGCCAGCCAATCAGCGCACCAGAGCGATATGCCAGGTGGAGACAATAGTAAGAGGACAGTGGAAGGATAACCACATGTGAAGGACAATATATGTGGGGCACAAAGATAAAAATTACCAATAGTCAGCTCAATCGTACAGCATATCAGGGTAATATATACAGACAGAGCAGCATAGTATAAAGCCCCCTGTAGCCTTCACCATTAGCGATATATACACAGCCCCATAAATATGCTCCTTTTAAATTGCTGTAACACAGAAAAAACAACTGTACTGCATAATATTGTAACTTTATAAAAATGGATCCATGGATCCATAAGTCAAAAAAAGGTGATAGAAACCTATGCCATCAGTGAGAACATGACCCTAGACCAAAAAAATGATGAATACAAAATATATATATATATATATATATATATATACAGTACAGACCAAAAGTTTGGACACACCTTCTCATTCAAAGAGTTTTCTTTATTTTCATTACTATGAAAATTCTAGATTCACACTGAAGGCATCAAAACTATGAATTAACACATGTGGATTATATATATAACAAAAAAGTGTGAAACAACTGAAAATATGTCATATTCTAGGTTTTTCAAAGTAGCTACCTTTTGCTTTGATTACTGCTTTGCACACTCTTGGCATTCTCTTGATGAGCTTCAAGAGGTAGTCCCCTGAAATGGTTTTCACTTCACAGGTGTGCCCTGTCAGGTTTAATAAGTGGGATTTCTTGCCTTATAAATGGGGTTGGGACCATCAGTTGCGTTGAGGAGAAGTCAGGTGGATACACAGCTGATAGTCCTACTGAATAGACTGTTAGAATTTGTATTATGGCAAGAAAAAAGCAGCTAAGTAAAGAAAAACGAGTGGCCATCATTACTTTAAGAAATGAAGGTCAGTCAGTCAGCCGAAAAATTGGGAAAACTTTGAAAGTAAGGGCTATTTGACCATGAAGGAGAGTGATGGGATGCTGCGCCAGATGACCTGGCCTCCACAGTCACCGGACCTGAACCCAATCGAGATGGTTTGGGGTGAGCTGGACCGCAGAGTGAAGGCAAAAGGGCCAACAAGTGCTAAGCATCTCTGGGAACTCCTTCAAGACTGTTGGAAGACCATTTCAGGGGACTACCTCTTGAAGCTTATCAAGAGAATGCCAAGAGTGTGCAAAGCAGTAATCAAAGCAAAAGGTGGCTACTTTGAAGAACCTAGAATATGACAAATTTTCAGTTGTTTCACTCTTGTTTGTTATGTATATAATACCACATGTGTTAATTCATAGTTTTGATGCCTTCATAGTCATGAAAATAAAGAAAACTCTTTGAATGAGAAGGTGTGTCCAAACTTTTGGTCTGTACTGTGTGTATGTATATGTATATATATATATATATATATATATATATATATATATATATAATCAAGCAACAGTGAACATGTAATATTATAATAATCATAATAATATATACTAAAGTGAATACACTAAAAAAATAAATATAATATATAATAAATATACCTCTTAACTAAGAAATGGGGATATGGATGCTGACGCATCACAGGATGGGGAATAACCCCCACACACACATATCCCTATAATGTGAATACATGTAGTGTAAACATATTTCATGTGCATACTAATGTGCCAAAAAAGTAATGATAAATAATTATACATAATGATAATCCATTTAAGTGATAAGATGTGATGTTCATAAAAATTATAAACTCATATAAAGTGCACTATGCCAATGAAGCCCTGAGCAAGATCGCCTAGGAGCCAAAACAAATACTACCCATACATTAAAACTTAAAAGTCACCCACTAATTTGACTGCACGGATCAACCCATACAGAAAATAGAATACAGGGTACAACAATATTTTGGAGTGAATATTCTGATGTTGGTAGACAGTTAGTATCCGTTGTTCAATAGGGCATATTCTATTCTGCATCATAACACAAAGAAAGCCTCCAAAAGGACCATACCATCGCAGCAATCAAGTATACTGTGAAAATACAAATAACATCAATGAATACATGATAAAAAGAACGAACACATAGTGAAATAAAAAGCACGATTTATAGAAAGGACCTGAAGCTAGCCGTCTCATTGAGACCTTTAGGGATCTCGCTCTTAAGCAACACAATCCACTTGGTCTCCAGCTGCAAAAGGCATTTCTTGATTTCCCCTCCATGGCAGCCCAAGGACACCCTATCAATACCCATACATTGTAGCCCATGAGGGTCCCCCCTGTGGTGATCCCTAAAATGTAGGGCTATGGGTTGGAACTGGCTCCCCTCCTCCTGTGTAGTAGTGGCTGCTTGCCGGATTTTGCTTGCATGTTCAAAAATCCTAACACGCAACTCCCTGGTGGTCATCCCAACATACAGGAGCTTACAAGGGCAGGTGATAAGATAAATCACAGAGGCAATTTGGTATTCACGTCTGCCCTCGGAGTCCCCAAATGTGGAAGACCGGGTCATAGACCTACACGCCTGACAATTATTGCACGGATAGGAGCCCCACTTTGGCCCTTTGCTGCCAAAAATGTAAGATGGCGAAGGGGATACATAGTGGCTGCTGGTAAGCAAATCACCTAGATTTTTTGAGCGTCGCCATGTCACCTGGGGATAATCCTGAAGAGTTGCCCACAGGTCACTATCCGAGAGCAGTATTGGCCAGTGTTTAGTTAGTATTTCGCGTATTTTGCGCCACTGCATGTTGAAAGGGGTAATAAAACGTCAACAAGTATTGTCAATTTTAGATCTACTACTAGTTAGGAGGGAATCCCTATTTGCAGATTTGGCCCGTGTATAGCCCTTCTTGATGTCAGCCTGATTATAGGCCCTGTTACGGAACCTCCTAGACAGCTCCCCGGATTGTGTCTCAAATTTTTGATCACTGGAACAAACTCGTCGGAGGCGCAAAAATTGCCCGACCGGAATGGCCCTCACTGTCTGCGGGTAGTGTGCAGATTTCGCATGTAGCAAGGTGTTGGTGGAGGTGGGCTTTATGAATAGGTCCGTGGAGACCCGGCCGTCCCTCTCCCTACAAATGAGAATGTCCAACAATTCCATCCTATCTTGGCTGTAATGCCATGTGAGCCTAATATTGAGGGTGTTGTTATTAAGTTGCTGGAGGAAGGACAAGAGCCGGCTCTCCATGCCCTGCCAGATGAAAAGAAGATCGTCGATATACCGCGACCACGAGACCACAGAGCCGTAATCAGGGAGGTTCTGGACTATCTCTCTTTCCCACAGTCCGAGGAACAGGTTGGTATAAGAGGGCGCACAAGTCGCCCCCATCGCTGTTCCCCGGAGCTGCAGGAAGAGGCGGTCCTTAAATGTAAAGTAATTATGTCTCAAAATAAAGTCCAGAAGCTCCGTTACAAAAGAAATAATATCTGGATCTAAATCTGCCATACGTAAAAAGTATTGGCAGGCTCTGATCCCGTGGTCGTGGCATATCGACGTGTAAAGGGCCTCAACATCACACGTGACCAGCCACATGTCCCCCTCCAGCGACATTAAGTTTCCGCAATACATCAGAGGTGTCTCTGACATAGGACGGCAGGGTCTCCACGCACCCCCTCAGATATAAATCCACAAATCTGCTAACTCGTTCACAGAGGCTTCCTACCCCGGACACAATAGGGCGCCCGGGGGGAGTTTGTAACTGTGAAGGACTTTTATGCAATTGCCTATATGCTTCAGTTTGATTCTCTCCCTGCTATTTTGAGGACTATATTGTTCGGTTCCAAATGTCAAGAATGAATGTATTCGTGTACCGGACAATGATGTTGAGATTATGTTTGTATGTGGGATAGAAAGTACTTGTGTGAAATTGTTAAGAATTGTAAATGTTCTGGCCAGCAGATAATTGAGCTGTGTGTATTGGTAAAACTCAATTGTCTAGCCTGGCCCAGAGGAGGAGTTTTAGGATAATTGAGCTGTGTGTATTCTTAAAACTCAATTATCTAGTCTGGCCCAGAGGAGGAGTTTTTGCTGCATAAATTGTGAGTTCTGTGTACCAGTAAATCAGTCTTGTTCCAGCATTAAGTTGACTCATGTGTGGATTATTCGGCGATTCCAGGGATATTCCTACTCGTGGAATATTGGGTGATTTTCTTTTATGGGAAGAAGGGAATGCTTGACGAGGATATTTTCTACTACCGTCACAATTGGTTGGCAGCAGCGGGATTTTCCCTTCTACTTTCCTTTACACCAGGATTCCAAGCAGACACTGGGAACAGTGAATGGAAGGCTGGTACACCCCGCTTAAAAGAAAAACACTGAAAGAACTACTGGAAGTCCGTGGAAGGATTGCTAGCAACAAAACCAAGCGGGTCATTATAGCAGAATTAATGGAGCTAGACCAGGAGAACTTGGTTGCAGCAACGCCAGCAGTACAAGAGATGGGGACACCAGTGATTCAGGAGGAGGAATCACCAGCCAACAAGGCAATGAGAGAGAAGCTAGCATGGTTCGGTCCGAACCCAACGGCGGATGTGGTGCTGAAAGTGATGAACCTGTTAGCGGAGGAGGCTAAACAAATAAGAGACGCAGAGCTACAGTTAAAATTGGCAGCAGTCCAACAAGCAGCCGCACATTCTCCAAACAGTGAGTACAGCACAGCAGACACAAGGAAGATTCCGTTTAGCGCTTTTAAAGCTTTTGATGAAAAAGACTGTGACATTGATAATTACCTGGCAGATTTTGAGCGACAATGTAACCTGCACCGTATAGATAGAGGAGAGTGGGTCGCAATATTGTCAGGCAAACTGTCAGGCAAAGCTTCTGATGCTTTCCGGACCGTGCCAGAGCAGGAGATCCATAGCTACGCCAGGGTTAAAGAAGTGCTCCTGGCTCGTTATGCAGTAACCCCAGAGTCCTACCGACAAAAGTTCAGGGACTCACGCAAAACCACGAAAGACTCTTACGTGGAATGGGCATGCCAGTTATCCCTGTCGGCCTCTAACTGGGTCAACAGCAGCCAGGCCACCTCCGCAGAGGACATTTTACAACTAATGCTCCTGGAACAATTTTACAATCACATCCAGACGGATGTCAAAGACTGGGTGAGAGATCGCAGGCCCATGACTCTACCAGAGGCCGCTAAGTTGGCGGATGAATATGCGGATACTCGCAAGACGAACCTGGTCACACCACGGGTACAACCTCCACGACCAACGGTGCCCTCACACCCACCAGCCGCTAGATACCAACCTCCTAACAGACCGGTGACATCTAGCCCTCGCTATCCACGCCAGGAGGACAATGAACAACGCTGCTTCCGGTGCAAACAGCTGGGTCACTACAAGCAGAATTGCCCCATGGACAACAACACCAGGTCAAATTGGTCTCGACCTGGGTACCGCCCACCAGCAGCAGCCCATTGTGTAGACTCGGCTTGGGATCCCCAGGAACTGGGTCAGGAAGAACCATTGGGCACCCTTTACGAAGCCCTCATGGTACAATCTGTTATTACGGACAACAGGAAACACCATTGTCAGCTGGTCATGGTTAACGGAAAAACCGCCCGGGGATTAAGAGACAGTGGGGCAACCATCACGTTGGTACAAAGACACCTTATTAAGGCATCAGAGAAACCGGGGAAATCAATTGCTGTGAGAGTGGCAGGGGGAGCAGTATACCGTATTCCTACTGCACAGGTACACCTAGACTGGGGTGCGGGAGCTGGCAATGTTCATGTGGGCGTCATGAAAGACTTACCTTCTGAAGTCATCCTGGGCAACGACATTGGCCCCCTGACTTCGGCGTTCGCCTCTACCCCCGCTCAGGAGGCCCACGCAGTAACCACCAGAGCACAAAGTCGCGCTGCCGAGAGCCATCCGCTTCCTACTGAGACCCAGGTAAGCCAACCCAACCTACCCTTGACTGTAGAACCCCTACCCTGGGACACCCCAGAGGATTTTGGGCGGGAGGTGACCGGAGACCCTTCCCTCAGAAAGTATCGAGAGAAAGCCAGGAGGGGCCAAGGGGGGTTAGAGAAGGAGCAATTTATCTGGGAGGAAGGCCGCTTGTACAGGCTCACCGAGACCCGGGGTAATACACCAGGGCCTAAGCAAAAACGCCAGCTGGTAGTTCCCCGGAAATACCGCCAGGAGTTATTGAGGATTGGGCACGACGTACCCTTGGCAGGCCATTTGGGAATACGCAAGACAGGGTATCGGATAACCCAGAACTTCTTCTGGCCTGGGGTGTCCGACGACGTCAGGGCGTATTGTCAAACGTGCGAGGTATGCCAACGTACAGGTAAAAAGGGAGACCACCCAAAGGCTAAACTAGTTTCCATGCCCATTATTGAAGAACCGTTCACAAGGGTAGCCGTGGACATTATAGGGCCCCTGGCCCAACCTAGCCGTTCCGGCAAGCGGTATATACTCACCATAGTAGACTACGCCACCCGTTACCCCGAAGCGGTAGCTCTCTCTAACATACAGGCTGAGACCGTAGCAGAGGCCCTAGTTAAAGTATTTTCCCGAGTAGGCTTTCCCAAGGAGGTTCTGTCCGACCAAGGTACCCAATTCACGGCCGAGGTAACCCAGCAGATATGGAAAACCTGTGGAGTTAAATCCCTGACTAGCTCCCCATACCATCCCCAGACTAACGGCCTGTGCGAGCGCTTCAACGGAACGCTAAAGCAAATGTTGAAGTCGTTCACGGGGGCATACAAGGATTGGGAGCGATTCCTGCCACACCTTCTCTTTGCCTACCGAGAGGTGCCGCAGGAATCGACCGGATTCTCACCCTTCGAACTTCTCTATGGGAGGCGGGTGAGGGGGCCCTTAGATCTCATCAAGGATCACTGGGAGGGGCAGACAGAGATTGAGGGGACCCCGGTTGTACCTTATGTCCTGGAGCTGAGGGACCGCATGGAGGAATTAGCCCAGACAGTGCGAGAGAACCTCCGGGCGGCCCAACAGCGCCAGAGGGTATGGTATGACCGACGGGCTAGGCACCGGAGCTTTCAGATAGGCCAAAAGGTCATGGTATTAAGGCCGGTCCGAACAGACAAGCTCCAGGCCGCCTGGCAGGGCCCCTATAAAGTTATAGGACAGATATGCGACACTACCTACACGATAGCCAGCTGCGAGGATGAAGATGTGAAACGAACCTTTCACATCAACATGCTCAAGGCCTATCAGGAACGGGAAGAGGAGGTAGCCGCTATCTGTGCACCAGCAGGAGAAGACACAGAGACCCTACCCCTTCCTGACCTATTGGGCAGTAACGAAGGGATGACCCAGATAAAGAAAGTCCAGCTAGGTGAAGAGCTGGAGCCGCAAGAGCGGGATCAAGCTGTCCGCTTACTAGAAACAAAACAGGCCACATTCTCTCAGGAGCCTGGATACACACTCCTAGCCATACACAAGGTAGAGACTCCAGGACAGGCACCCCTGAGACAGCCTCCCTACCGTATCCCCGAAGCAGTCCGGGAAGGGATGCGGAAGGAGATAGATGAGATGCTTCGGCTAGGCGTAATCGAACCCTCAGAAAGTCCTTGGGCCTCGCCGGTAGTCTTAGTGCCAAAGAAGGATGGGACAACCCGCTTCTGTGTAGATTACCGGCGCCTCAATGACAAGACAGTTACGGACGCCTATCCGATGCCACGGATGGACGAGCTGCTTGACCGTATCTCTGCAGGGAAGTATCTGACCACAATAGACCTATGCAAGGGATATTGGCAGATTCCCCTAGCAGAAGATGCCATACCCAAGTCGGCCTTCATCACCCCGTTCGGCCTATACCAATTCCGGGTTATGCCGTTCGGGATGAAGAACGCCCCGGCCACCTTCCAACGGATGGTGGATCAGTTACTTAGGGGTCTCCAGAGCTTTGCAGGCGCTTACCTGGATGACATCGCCATCCACAGCGATACCTGGGAAGCGCACCTAGAGCACGTAGGGGTAGTATTAGATAGGATCAGGGGGGCCGGGCTGACCCTGAAACCCGACAAATGTCACTTGGGTATGGGCGAGGTACAATATTTGGGCCACCGAGTAGGATGTGGTAAGCAACGGCCGGAGCCGGCTAAGATCGAGGCCGTTGCCAGTTGGCCCACTCCCCACACCAAGACACAAGTCATGGCTTTCTTAGGCACAGCCGGCTATTACAGACGCTTTGTACCCGACTATAGTGCCCTGGCCAAACCCCTGACCGACTTGACCAAAAAGAAGCTACCCCGACAAGTCCTGTGGTCCCCGGAATGCGAGGTGGCTTTCCAAGCACTAAAGACTGCTCTGGTTAATGCTCCGGTGTTGGTTACCCCAGATCCTAACAAAAGATTTATTGTCCATACAGACGCTTCAATGTTTGGACTGGGGGCAGTACTAAGCCAGATCGGGGAGGATGGAGGAGAGCACCCGGTGGCATACCTGAGTCGGAAGCTGTTGCCAAGGGAGGTCAGTTATGCCACCATTGAAAAAGAGTGTTTGGCCTTGGTATGGGCACTCAAAAAGCTCACACCTTACCTTTATGGCCGGGCGTTCACTCTCATCACCGATCACAACCCCTTGGTGTGGCTTAACCGGGTTTCAGGGGACAACGCCCGTTTGCTACGCTGGAGCTTGGCCTTACAGCCCTATGACTTTACGATTCATTATCGCCCAGGCAAGCAAAACGGGAATGCCGATGGATTGTCACGCCAAACGGATTTAACCTCGGACTAAAAGCTCTCAACCCGTCAACCCTACTGGACCAGGAAAGGTCCAACCGAGTTGCCGGAGCAGGGAGAAAAAGGGGGGCCATTGTGAAGGACTTTTATGCAATTGCCTATATGCTTCAGTTTGATTCTCTCCCTGCTATTTTGAGGACTATATTGTTCGGTTCCAAATGTCAAGAAAGAATGTATTCGTGTACCGGACAATGATGTTGAGATTATGTTTGTATGTGGGATAGAAAGTACTTGTGTGAAATTGTTAAGAATTGTAAATGTTCTGGCCAGCAGATAATTGAGCTGTGTGTATTGGTAAAACTCAATTGTCTAGCCTGGCCCAGAGGAGGAGTTTTAGGATAATTGAGCTGTGTGTATTCTTAAAACTCAATTATCTAGTCTGGCCCAGAGGAGGAGTTTTTGCTGCATAAATTGTGAGTTCTGTGTACCAGTAAATCAGTCTTGTTCCAGCATTAAGTTGACTCATGTGTGGATTATTCGGCGATTCCAGGGATATTCCTACTCGTGGAATATTGGGTGATTTTCTTTTATGGGAAGAAGGGAATGCTTGACGAGGATATTTTCTACTACCGTCACAGTAACTGTTTGTGGATTTTGGGCAGCAAATACAGGGTGGGAGTGACCGGGTAATCCACCACCAGGCCCTCTTTGAGTCGAACTGGCAGAACGTTATTTTCTACCCCAGAATCTAGAATACTATCTAGTTCAGCTTTAAATCTAGCAGTGGGGTTACTCTCTAGACGTTTGTAGCAGTCCCTGTCTCCCAACTGTCTAAATGCTTCCTTCTCATACATCTGTGCAGGCCAGATCAACATTTATCCGCTTGCTTGATGACAATATCTTTCAAACCACTGAGTTCTTTAATGGCCCGATGTTGATCATAGGTCAAATTCTTCTGGCCATGGTAGCAAGCCAGCTGTTCGAAATCATGTTTGACCAACTTGACAAAAATATCGACATTAGGGCACAGATATTTTTTGGGGAAATGTTGTGACCGGCGGCACAGATGCATGGGTGTTTTATTGGCAGAGGGTGGTGCTTCTTGTTCATCTAACAAGGCCTGTAAATCACTAAGTGCCTGTTTCTCAGCCTCAGTAGTAAATTTTGTGGCACTATCACCTTTGCCAAAATACTTTTTAAAGAGAAGCTTCCTACCAAAAAGCTCAAGGTCCTTCACTGCTGTAAAGTAATCAAACTTGCCCGATGGGGCAAAAGTCAGTCCCTTTTGAAGGACCTGGACCTGTGTATCAGTGAGCCTATGTGTGGAGAGATTGATTACCTTTACTTCTTCCTGTAACGTTTGCCCATCGCTTCCGCATTTCGGGTTCTTCTTTTTGGTCTGGGGGTGCTTGGTGCGTGTTGGTATCCGACTGGATCTGTACCTCCCTCCAGCGCCCCCCGTATTCCTAAAAAAGGATCTCCACATGTCTCATCAGAGGTAATTGAAATTCCTGATAGGGACGCTGTCACCGACCCGCTCCTATCCCGCCTTTGTTGCCACCTATACACTCTATTGGACTGAAAATCCGTGAGATCACGCTGGAATTTCTTGGATTTTTGTTCCTGGATATTCCTTTCCCAGGTGTCTGGATCTCAACCTAATGAGATGTCAAAATTATCAAAGTCCTCTTTATTCAGAGACTTCTGCAATTTCATCTTGACTATGTCAATTTCTTTTTCTGTCTGTGCTCTACATGGAACCTTGTTAAGATCCAGCCATGCTAAATATGATTTTTTTGCCATTTTTCAAGTGGTCTTAAACTTTTGATCAGGACTGTGTATGTGTATATATATATATATATATATATATATATATATATATATATATATATATAGTACAGACCAAAAGTTTGGACACACCTTCTCATTCAAAGAGTTTTCTTTATTTTCATGACTATGAAGGCATCAAAACTATGAATTAACACATGTGGAATTATATACATAACAAACAAGTGTGAAACAACTGAAAATATGTCATATTCTAGGTTCTTCAAAGTAGCCACCTTTTGCTTTGATTACTGCTTTGCACACTCTTGGCATTCTCTTGATGAGCTTCAAGAGGTAGTCCCCTGAAATTGTCTTCCAACAGTCTTGAAGGAGTTCCCAGAGATGCTTAGCACTTGTTGGCCCTTTTGCCTTCATTCTGCGGTCCAGCTGACCCCAAACCATCTCGATTGGGTTCAGGTCCGGTGACTGTGGAGGCCAGGTCATCTGGCGCAGCACCCCATCACTCTCCTTCATGGTCAAATAGCCCTTACTTTCAAAGTTTTCCCAATTTTTCGGCTGACTGACTGACCTTCATTTCTTAAAGTAATGATGGCCACTCGTTTTTCTTTACTTAGCTGCTTTTTTCTTGCCATAATACAAATTCTAACAGTCTATTCAGTAGGACTATCAGCTGTGTATCCACCTGACTTCTCCTCATTGCAACTGATGGTCCCAACCCCATTTATAAGGCAAGAAATCCCACTTATTAAACCCGACAGGGCACACCTGTGAAGTGATAACCATTTCAGGGGACTACCTCTTGAAGCTCATCAAGAGAATGCCAAGAGTGTGCAAAGCAGTAATCAAAGCAAAAGGTGGCTACTTTGGAGAACCTAGAATATGACATATTTTCAGTTGTTTCACACTTGTTTGTTATGTATATAATTCCACATGTGTTAATTCATAGTTTTGAGGCCTTCAGTTTGAATCTACAATCTTCATAGTCATAAAAATAAAGAAAACTCTTTGAATGAGAAGGTGTGTCCAAACTTTTGGTCTGTACTGTATATATATATATATATATATATATATAATCAAGCAACAGTGAACATGTAATATTATAATAATCATAATAATATATACTAAAGTGAATACACTAAAAAAATAAATATAATATATAATAAATATACCTCTCAACTAAGAAATGGGGATATGGATGCTGACGCATCACAGGATGGGGAATAACCCCCCCACACACATATCCCTATAATGTGAATACATGTAGTGTAAACATATTTCATGTGCATACTAATGTGCCAAAAAAGTAATGATAAATAATTATACATAATGATAATCCATTTAAGTGATAAGATGTGATGTTCATAAAAATTATGAACTCATATAAAGTGCACTATGCCAATGAAGCCCTGAGCAAGATCGCCTAGGAGCCAAAACAAATACTACCCATACATTAAAACTTAAAAGTCACCCACTAATCTGACTGCACGGATCAACCCATACAGAAAATAGAATACAGGGTACAACAATATTTTGGAGTGAATATTCTGATGTTGGTAGACAGTTAGTATCCGTTGTTCAATAGGGCATATTCTATTCTGCATCATAACACAAAGAAAGCCTCCACTTAGGGGCCTTAGGCTGGGCCGCTGCCTCTTTACGTCGGCCTAGTCTAAGCTCTGCACAGGTCTCCCTTGCAGTAGAGAGCTGGAGCTTGGCTCTCGCCCGAGAGACGCGCTCCTGCTCAAATGACCCAGACTGCCAGGAGAGCCAAACCGGGCTGTTTAAACCCTTACATGCTTTAGACTACCTCTCTCTCTCATCTGCACCCGCAAATTCGTTCATGGGGTGTCAATGCCAGTACAGGCAGGCCGGAGCCTAATGAATGACCGAGGCCTGCCTCCATCGTTTCCTTCTCTGGTGCAGCCTGCTGGTGAATGTCAGTATAGCACTGACATTAAAATACAATGCACTAAAGAAATAGTGTTTTTTAGAAGCGATCAAAATATAGTCTATTATAGTCCCTTTGTGGGACTATAAAAAGGTTAAAAAAGTTTAAAAAGGTAAAAAAATCATAAAATAAAAATATTCCAATTAAAAAAATAAGGCATTTCTTTCCCATTGAAAAAATGCTTTTTAATGGAAAAAATTGCAAAATATCCTCCACATATTTGATATCCCTAGTCATCCATAATGACCCATACTATGTAGTTATTAAAAGTAATCTGCTTCTGAATGCACCCTGATTCCTCCTCCGTCTCAGGCGCCTGGAGAACTTTCTCAATAAGACACACACAGACAGTGTCTCTGAAACAGTTCTGATTTAATCTGGACCATACGGCCTCTTATACACATACATCCACACATATTGGAAACGGATGTGATTCACATATTCACTGTTGCTGGGCAGAATCCATTCCCTATATGGACATAAGGCTAATGTAAACACATTCTCCCTCTAGTATGTCACCCAGCATCCTGTCCTTCATACAGATCATATAGCTTATTCTATTTAACCCTCCAATCCCCTCTTAAGTCATGAATATGACTTATCTTCTTTCTCTCATAGAGAGGTAAGTAGCATATGATTGTCCAGGGTCTGTGGGCACATTACACAAAACATCTGTATGAGGGAAGGGATACATTGGATACAACAACATATGACAATCAAGGAAGCAATTATAATACTGATAAATAATGTTCTCAACCAACTCAAATCCGGCAGCCAGCTCAATAACCAGTCCCATCAAGAGGATGAATCAACAACTTTCTTGATATTATTGTCAATTTCATGTAACGCTTGAATATGGGACTGGATTGATCTGGAATGGTCAGATAAATTAAAGCAACACATTCCTTTAAAATCTTGACATCTTATATTATGTTTAAGTAACAAATAATCCACAGCAAATCTAGTTTCTAGCACTTCTCCTCTTACGCCTTGTATATCTAAAAGCATGTCTGATAAGGTGATAGAGGTATGATTCAGAGATTTAGCTAAGTCACATGCAATAGAATTTATAGTACGAGTATTATATATAGCCAGTCCAGGCACTCCTAATATAGAGGCGCCCAAACTTGTATATTCTGCACGGCTGAGAAGGGGTAAAGTAGAGTCACAGTCTTCTGATAAAGTCTTGGTAACCGATCTGTAAGCTCTCCTGATAAGGGGTTGACTGGGAAGGGCCAAAGTCAGCCTGGATAACACACAGGGACCTCCAATACAAGACAAAAAAACATCCCTTAGGGAGCATTATATTATAGATAAAACTATACACAATGGTCTTATTACAACTCATGGAATTATTCAGGGAGCTAGCAAGCCTACTATTCTTTTTACAGGTGTCATCAATATAATCATATACACTATTCTCAGGTAATCCACTTTTTATGTCTCTACCAACACAATATAAAGTCATATCCTGGGAAAAGGTCAAACAAGTCTCTGCTGCAGTCACATTAATAGTAATCATTCTAATATTATCCCTGCTATTTCCTAATTTCTGACACTCCCCACAGAAGTCATACAAGGGAATAAAAGATTGTGTATTGTTAGCCTTCGACCAGACTTTAAGGATGGATTCATCGGGTGTAGGTACAGCAATAACACATGTTTGTATAAGATCCCGTGGGTTCTGTAAGTCTTTAAGGCACAATGAACTAACATTTAGGGCATTTGCCATCCTGACTATACTATTCTGTTCAGAATAAAAGGGGACGGGAGCAAAGGGATCTTGCTCCTGAGCTCTTTTACAAAATGACTGATTATTTGGTGCACCGCAAAAGAAACTCATCTCCTCTGGGTGATAAATACATGTAGTAATAAGCCAGACTTGCAAGAAAACGCAAAGATTAATAATTATCAGCAGACAAACAAATCTCCCAGAATATTGTGGGGTCTCCATCTTCAGCCTGTGGCAAGACACTTTTCAGGGAAACTTCTTCTGAGCTCCCCTCTTTGTTAAGGAATTTCACACCTGCTTCACCCTCTTTGTCTTTCTCCATCACCGGAGCAGAAGCCTCAGGGACCCTTTTCACTCTGCTAGCGTGAATCCAGATTGGAGCCTCTTCTGTGAGAATCGCTGTTCTGGTGACTGCTACCACTCGGGTGGGTGGTCCAAACGGGAACTCAGTCTGTTTTCGTCCTTTTGCCAGGCGCTTGACTATCACTACGTCTCCTGGTTGGAAAGGATGCGTAGGTTCCTGTGGAGAGAGAAGAGAGGCACGAGCAACATCTCGTTCAATTTGATCTAAAGTTTCTACAAGTTTCCTCACATATTCTGCCTGTAATACTTCTAGATCTCCTTTTTCTATCACGGGGGCCTTTGGACCCCAAGGGGTGGGGAAGGGTCTTCCCATTAGGACCTTAAATGGTGAGTAACCAGTATTCTTATTAGGCTGCATCCTAATTTCTGCTAGGGCTATAGGCAAGAATCTTTTCCAATTAGTAAACGTGCCTCCAGTAATTTTCCTTATTTTCTCTTTAATTGTTCTATTCATTCTTTCTACTACCCCGGAACTCTGTGGGTGATAAGGGAGGTAAAACTTCCAGTCAATCCTAAGGGCTTTGGAAAGCTCCTTACATACTCTGGACGCAAAAGCTGGTCAATTTGAACAGGATACCGCCATCTGGGGATGATCTCTTGTAACAACATTTTTACCACAATTTGTGTGGTTTCATTGGTGGTAGGAAAGACCTCCGGCCATCTAGAGAACATATCCACAATTACAAGGGCATACTCCTGCTTTCTTCCTGTCTTTAGGATATGGGTGAAGTCAATTTGTAAGTGAGTGAATGGCGAAGTCGGGTAATTCAGATGCTGGTGTTGGGCCTTCTTTGAATTATTTGGGTTGTTTCTGAGACATATAATACACTGTGAAACATAAGATTGTACCTTTGATCTAAGACCTGGTATAAAAAAATCTATCCGAATGAGGTCAGTGGTTGCCTGTGCTCCCCTATGGCCAAGACCATGATATTTTGCAATTAAAATCGGGGCGCTTGGAACTGGGATACATGGTTTCCCCTCTTTGCAAATAAGACCCGTATCAGGGTCTTGTACTGCACCTACCGACTGCCATTCTATTTTGTCACTACTGGTAGCCAAATCCTGGAGGCTGAGCAATAGATTGTCAGTAAGGGTAATGTCTGGAACTAGGGAGGGCATTTGAACTGTTGCTGCCGTTTTAATAGCAGCCTCTTTTGCTGCCTGATCAGCTAGGGCATTCCCTTTAGCTATGTGTGTTTGGAAACCAGTATGTGCCTTACAATAGATAATAGCTTGGTAATTGGATGGCGGCCAGGAGATCATGTACTAGGGTGGAATGTGAGATTTGTCTCCCATCTGCAGCTATGAAGCCTCTCCTCTGCCAGATTACCCCATGATCATGTACAACCCCAAAGGCATACTTGGAATCGGTGTATACATTTACATCTCTCCCCTCAAAAAGACAACAAGCTCTAGTGAGGGCAATCAGTTCAGCTGTTTAGGCTGACTGAAAAAGTATAGGATTTGATTCCAGTATAACATCAGGGAGTTGAACCACAGCGTATCCTGCATGATAAGTGTTGTCATTAGGGCAGGAACAGGATCCATCCACAAAAATATCAGGTGCTCCTTCAATGGGTGTGGACTGTAAGTCAGGCCTAGGTGAGGTATGTTCATGTATAAGTTCAGTACATGCATGGGGAGGAGGCAAATCATACTGCTCTCCCTTGTAGCCAAGTAGGGCATTCAGTATAGCCATTGGACCAAATGTGGGTGCTGAGTATTGAAGTTGAGGATTAGATAGCAACAAAACTTCATATCCACTCAGTCTTTGTGCTGAACATTGTGTGAGGTATGCAGAGTGGTGGGATGACCTAGGGTGATAGGCGTGGCCATCTCAGCGACCATAGCACAGGCTGCCAAACTCCTGAGAGACGCAGGCATTCCCTGAACCTGTACGGGAACCACTTTTGAGAAAAAAGCAACAGGGCGGAATTTGCCTCCATGATCTTGCACCAGGACTCCTGCCATGGTTTTACAATTGTCCCTGGCAAATAAGTGAAACATCACGCCATAGTCGGGTAGGCCCAAACCAGGACTTGAAACCATCGCACATTTCAAATGACTAAAAGCTTGTAAAATTTCCTCAGACCATTTAATGAAGTCAGACATATCAGTATTAGTGGCTTGTCTCAGAATATTATCATTGTAGGAACAATCAGCAATCCATTGGCGGCAGTAACCAATCATGCCAAGAAAGGTCAACATGTCTTTCTTGGTTTGTGGGCGGGGCAGACCCAGTACGGCAGTAATTCTGGCAGGGCTGATTTTCCTCTCACCTTTACTGAGAACAAAGCCCAAATACTCAACACTTTCCATACACCATTGTAATTTCTTCCTAGAAACTTTGTGACCACTTTCACATAACCACAGTAATAAACTAACACAGTCTGCCTGGCAGGCCTCCTGAGTAGAATACATATGAGGAGATCGTCCACATATTGTAGAAGGACAGGACCATGAGGGGCAGTCCAAGGGCGCAGTGTAACTTGGAGGACAATGGAGTAAACTACTGGGGAGTCTACATAACCCTGAGGCATTCTACACCAAGTATACTGGCAAAATTTAAATGTAAAAGCAAAAAGTGGCCGTGTCTCCTTGTCAACTGGGACAGAATAAAATGCATTTTTAAATCCATAACAGATAAAAACTCTGCATGGGCAGGAATAGCTGATAGCAGAGATGGTACGTCTGGAACCACAGGGGCTATGGGTATGATCTGTGCATTTACAGCTCTAAGATCCGGGACAAACCTAAAGGTATTATCTGCCTTTCTCACTAGGTTGATAGGTGTATTATAGGGGGAAATAATTTCCTCAATAACCCCTGCCTCTAGGAATTCCATCAACATAGACTCAATCCCCTTTTTCTTTTTCTGGTGAAAGGGGGTATTGTTTAATGTAAACAGGTGCAGCGCCGGGCTTAAGCATTGCCTTATATGGTGTACAAGAGATAAGGCCAACATCTTGGTCAGTATTTGCCCAAACCTCAGGAGGACCGGATCAAGTAGCTGATCCTGAGGTTGGCATTCCAAATATAAAAAACAATTATCCTTTGGTACATGAATGGGCATAACTGAGGATGTGACATGTAGGTGTCCCGTCTTGCTAATCCCCAACTGCAACTTTAACAGAACAAACATATCTCTCCCTAATAAATTCACAGGACAATTTGGAATGATCCTAAAACTGTGTGTGAACATTGACTGGTGCTTGTATGGATGTTGAATCGAGAGGGGAGGAGTTTTATAAGATCTGGTCAGTATCCCATTAATTCCCACAGAGGTCTCAGCATTCTCTCTTGGACCACTATAATAATCCTCACATATAGTACTACTAGTAGCACCAGAATCCACAAGAAAAGGGAGAGGACGTCCCTCTATGGTTAACACAATCAGTGGTGATTCCTTGTAGTGGTTTGTGATGAGTGAATGCTGAGATACTGTCCCCCGGGCATCCTCATTGTGATGTCTGCTGCCCCCAGGCTACGGGAAAACGAGGGGTATTATTCTGGGGCTGTGGCAGTGGGGGAAGATCTCGGATCTGAGCTTGTGGATATGGTTGGGTGCCTTGAGCTTGGGTATCATTTAGGGCAGGTTGCCTGAGTGGGTAAGGGCATCGACTGATCCAGTGGTCAGTCTTACCACAATTAAAGCAACCTGCAGAACGATTTTGATTATTCCCCCCTCTCCCAGAGCATGGCCCTCTACCCCTTCTTCTGCCACTTCCCCTATTGGGCTGATTTGAGGGACAAATCCTATCCTGAGTTTGGTAATGGGTCTCTTTAGGTCCTACCATTTCAAAACAACCCGCCGCATCTTTCTCCATTAACTTATTTTGGAATTGATCTTTATTAAGACCAGGCCATCCGGAGATCATTTGTTTAACAGTAAGCTGGATATGTGGCTGTAGGTTGGTAAGGAAAGTCTGAATGAGCATAGAATGCATATTATCCTGAATACTCATTCCTGCCAGTCCAAACTTCATTAACCCCTTAAGGACATAGGACGTACCGGTACGCCCTATTTCCCGAGTCCTTAAGGACACAGGATGTACCGGTACGTCCTAACTTTAAAGAGGCATTCCGGCGCCCCAGGGGTTAATCTGAACAGGATGCCGGCTGAAATCATTCAGCCGGCATCCTGTCACAACGCCAGGGGGGGTCATGTGACCCCCCCGTGTCGGCGATCGCAGCAAACTGCAGGTCAATTCAGACCTGCGGTTTGCTGCGCCTTTTGCAGTTTCTGAAACTTTAGAGTGCCTAAAATCAAGATTTTGCACCCCTGCACGATTTGATGCCGGCGGGTGGTGCAGGGGGAGTGTTGCAGGCGGTGGGGGCGTCGCGTGAGGCGGGTGGTGCGGCAGGCGGGATCGCGATCTCCCGCCCGCCTCCCCTTGAAAATTCGTTGGCTTCTAGTGGGTTATACCAGGGTGCCAGAACATTGCTGACACCCTGGTATAAACAGCTGACATCTGTGCAGATGTCAGCCGTTTAACCCTTTCCATACCGCGGTCGGTATGGACCGCGGTATGGAAAAGGTTAACTGTCAGGGTCAAGGGGCTCCCTCCCTCTCCCATCGGGGGGCTGCTGTGCCTTTGCAGCCCCCCCGATGGAGAGGGAGAGAGCCCCCCGACAGCCCCCCGAAGCCCCGTACTCACGAAGTTGTGGCAGACGGAGAAGGTTCCCATGGCAACAAGACGCCTGCTCAGGCGTCCTGCTGTCCATGGTGCTGAACAGATCTATGCTAAAAGCATAGATCTGTTCAGTGTAAGTAAAATACAGTACAGAACCCTATATAGGGTTCTGTACTGTATTATACAGACATCAGACCCACTGGATCTTCAAGAACCAAGTGGGTCTGGGTCAAAATTTTTTTAAAAAAAGTGAAAAAAGTTAAGATAAAAAAAAAACATTTATCACTGAATAAAAATAAAAATAATAAAATACACTACACATATTAGGTATCGCCACATCCGTAAGGACCTGATCTATAAAACGGTTATGTTACTTTCCCTGCATGGTGAACGCCATAAAAAAAATAATTGAAATTTTGCCCACCTTACTTCCCAAAAAAGGTAATAAAAGTGATCAAAAAAGTCGCATGTACGCCAAAATAGTACCAATCAAACCGTCATCTCATCCCGCAAAAAATGAGACCCTACTCAAGATAATCGCCCAAAAACTGAAAAAACTATGGCTCTTAGACTATGGAAACACTAAAACATGATTTTTTTTTGTTTCAAAAATGAAATCATTGTATAAAACTTACATAAATAAAAAAAATTGTATACATATTAGGTATCTCCGCGTCCGTGACGACCTGCTCTATAAAATTACCACATGATCTAACCTGTCAGATGAATGTTGTAAATAACAAAAAAAAAAAAACGTGCCAAAAAAGCTATTTCTTGTTACCTTGCCGCACAAAAAGAGTAATATAGAGCAACCAAAAATCATATGTACCCTAAACTAGTACCAACAATACTGCCACCCTATTCCATACTTTCTAAAATGGGGTCACTTTTTTGGAGTTTCTACTCTAGGGGTGCATCAGGGGGGCTTCAAATGGGACATGGTGTCAAAAAACCAGTCCAGCAAAATCTGCCTTCCAAAAATTGTATGGCATTCCTTTCCTTCTGTGCCCTGCCGTGTGCCCGTACAGCAGTTTACGACCACATATGGGGTGTTTCTGTAAACTACAGAATCAGGGCCATAAATAATGAGTTTGGTTTGGCTGTTAACCCTTGCTTTGTAACTGGAAAAAAAATATTAAAATGGAAAATCTGCCGGACTTCCGGTTCCGGCGCCGCCATGTGAAGTCGCTTGGAAGTGAAGCTCCCCAGCTACCCACCACAAATCGTGACAAATTGCCCGTGCGTCCTTCTTTCTGCAGTGAGGAGGAAGATCATAGGGTGCGACCACTCTGCATGGATCGCTACCTTGTGAACATGGGCAAAAAAAGAGTGCTTTCGTCGCCGCTGCAACAAGACGAGACACCTAACAACATGGCGCCGACCCCAGACGCTGCAGATGTGGCCGGGACCCAAACCCAGACTGGGCAACTAACAGAGGGGAATGAGGTACAAAATGTTATGCCGGACTCCCTGATAAAATATATTGATTACAAAGCACTCGCAGTAGAGGTAGCTGCTCACCTAGCTCCAGATCTGCGGGAAACTCTGGCCACTTCGGTCACTCATGTGATGCAACAGTTACAGGATACTGTACAACAACATGATGCCAGATTGATTGATGTGGCCGAGTCCAGAATTCAAGTGATGGAGGACACTGCAGAATCGATCCTGCACAAGCTACATAAAGTTCTCACAGAGAATAAAAGATTGGGCGAGAAGGTGGAGGATTTAGAAAACCGC
Source organism: Bufo bufo (assembly GCF_905171765.1). Taxonomy (NCBI): domain Eukaryota; kingdom Metazoa; phylum Chordata; class Amphibia; order Anura; family Bufonidae; genus Bufo; species Bufo bufo. The sequence continues at coordinate 91,772,367 of NC_053397.1, read as the reverse complement.
TCCAGACGCAATAACCTGAGGCTGGTGGGGCTACAAGAGTCTATCCCGGTGGGAGATCTAATGGCCATATGTGAAAGTGAACTCCCCGGCATCCTGGGAATTTCGCGCCATTGCAAGGTGGAGCACGCACACAGAGTGGGCCCGAACAACCGCAGCGATGACCGTTTGCCCACCAGACCTAGGCAGGTCATCATGCGGTACTTGGATTACTCCGATAAGGAACTCATCCTCAGAGCGTATAAAGCACGCAAAGGCCCTATTATATTGAGAGGGGCAAAAATTTTGTTGTTTGGGGACTATTCTGCGGAGGTTTCTACGAGGCGGAAAGCTTTTTCCCCGATTTGTACCCAGCTACACAACAAGAATATCAGATTTGCTTTGATTTACCCGGCTTCATTGCGAATATACCGCCCAGATGGCTCCTCCACGCTATATCATTCCCCTGATGAGGCGTCCAGCTCCCTGGAAAGAAATGCGTCATCTCCTCGGGGACTGCAGAGATCGCCGCGACATCGCGACCGAGATGGGAGATCTAGTGAACTAACAAATGACCCGCCGATGCAAGGATCACATGAACGTTCATATGCAGGCCGAGCCGGTTCAAGCCAGCAGCGCGAGATAAGATGAGCTGGCGTCTAAGTTCTGCACTACATTCTATCATACAGGTCCAGGATAAGGCGTGGACTGAAAAGCGCCATTACCGGTATGTTTGTTTGGGGGATCAGCCTTCTATATAAGAGAAGCCGGGGGCAATTTCGCTCTTGCGGGGATGACCAAAGTCCATTTAATCTCTGTGGCCCGGTTTCTATGTTTGTGGAGGGTGGATGCACCATACCAATATATCTGGTTATTATATCATGAATAAGATTTACTCATTTGACGACTTACCTGAAGCTGGGTAAATGTATTGCATTGTATAGAGTCATGAGGAAACTTGGGCTGCAAAGTGATATAACTGACATGCTGTGGGATCGGCCTCTTGAAACGGGGGAGGCCGGGAGCGATTTCGCTCTTGTGGGGATGATCAAGTTCTACCTAATCTCTAGGGCCCGGTTCTCTTGAATTCGAGGGGCAGATCTATCATAGCAGTATGGCACTTCAGCATTATGGCAATATGGTGATGCAATAACTTAGTCTTGTGACAACATACCATATAATCTAATTGTTATTACGATTTGCCTGGTTTGGTGAGCTAGCTGAAATCAATGTTTTGCTGGGTCGGATGATGGAAGTACGTCTATAGGTACAGGGTGGTTTGGGGAGTTGAGCGATCATGCTATCTTAATGCTCTGGTCGCTCGCTTGCACATGGGGAAAAAAGTGAAGGCTCAAAAAAACTGAAAATGGCCTTTAGGGTCATATCTAGGGCCTAGAGCTCTTAAGTTTAATACCTGTTATGTTGTTTTTTGTTATTGCTTTCTGGGGGGATTTTGGGTAATGTTGCTTGCTCTTGATAAATGGATGTCTATCTCTTCCCGCTTCAATATGCAACTAAGGCTACTTTCACACTAGCGTTCGGAGCGGATCTGTCTGATGTTTCATCAGACGGATCCGCTCCGATAATGCAGACGTTTGCATCCGTTCAGAACGGATCCGTCTGCATTATTACTTAGAAAATTTTCTAAGTCTGAAAGTAGCCTGAGCGGATCCGTTCAGACTTTACATTGAAAGTCAATGGGGAACGGATCCGCTTGAAGATTGAGCCATATAGTGTCATCTTCAAGCGGATCCGTCCCCATTGACTTACATTGTAAGTGTGGACGGATCCGCTCGCCTCCGCACGGCCAGGCGGACACCCTAACGCTGCAAGCAGCGTTCAGGTGTCCGCTCACTGAGCGGAGCGGAGGCTGAGCGCTGGCAGGCGGATGCATTCTCAGTGGATCCGCCTCCACTTAGAATGCATTAGGGCCAGACGGATGCGTTCGGGGCCGCTCGTGAGCCCCTTCAAACGGAGCGCACGAGCGGACACCCGAACGCTAGTGTGAAAGTAGCCTTAGCGCTCGGTGGAGACCTCCATGAGAATAGTCTCCTGGAACGTTAAGGGGCTGCGCTCCCCTCAAAAGCGTAATAAGATACATACACACCTGAAAAACCTCTGAGCAGATATAGCCCTCTTGCAGGAGTCTCATCTGGTAGAGGAGGATTATGCCAGAATGAAGAAGGCATGGGTGGGAACTGTGCTGGGCTCTGCAGCGGTCAACCGCAAAGCGGGGGTCTTAATACTAGTACACAAAAATTTGTCCTCTGTTGTATTAGATCGGTCGTGTGATGATGAGGGGAGATGGTGCATGGCAAGAATTTCGCTGGGAGCGGATGAACTTACGATTTATAACGTTTATGCTCCTAATAGAGACAATAGGCCTTTCCTATCTGATTTGGCTGGGGTCATTATCAAAGATGCGTCTGCCAAAAAGGTGGTAGGCGGAGACCTCAACGCTGTATACTCCTTGAAAGAAGATAGGAAATCCTCAAAGATACCTAGGGAAAAGTTATCCATAATGGAAGGAGCTTTGGTAAACTTTGTGGAGGATACGGCGTTGATAGACTCCTGGCGGCTTTTAAATCCTGATAGTAGGGAATTTACTTTCTACTCTAATCCCCATGACTCGTGGTCGCGAATCGATTACCTTCTTACCTCAGGCAATCTATCTAGTAGAATTACAGGAACCAAGATTCATGACTTAATTATATCTGATCATGCCCCCATCTCTATAAATATAGCAGAACAACAGCCTAGAGGTTCAGACATTCTATGGAGATTCCCATCATTTTTATATCATGATGAGAATTTTGAAGATTTACTTAGGGGTTGGTTCTGGGAATATAGGGGAGATAATAGTTCCTATCAGGATTCACCGTCCATTTATTGGGATGCGGCTAAAGCGGTGCTAAGAGGTCGCATTATGGCATACACACAGGGAATCAAAAAGAAAGTAGCACACGAATTGATAAAGTATAGTCAACTGCTTCGTTCAGCATATACTGAACATATGTCCAATCCCTCCGATCAAAATAGAGCAAAATGGAAAATAGCCAGGGAAAACTACGAGTTATGGTATGAAAGAAAAGCAAAAATTGACATGTCAATCTCCACGGCCAAGTTTTTTAGAGAAGGGAATAAGTCAGGTAGACTTTTGGCATCACTAGTGAATAATGCTAAGCGACAACACCACATAACGTCTATTGCTGACTCTAGGGGCGAGATACATCAAAAACCATAGAAAATAATTTCCGTTTTACGCGACTTTTATGCAAAGCTATATGAAGATCCTGGACCGATTGACCCAATGTCCGAGTTCTTTCTGAAATGCGCTAATCTCCCTTCGCCATCGCAGACCCAGCTAGAGGCTCTGAACTCACCTATTACCGATTCAGAAGTTATGAGGGCAATTAAAAACTCGAAATTGCATAAGGCACCAGGTCCTGATGGGTACTCAATAGAGTTTTACAAAATGATGGCAGGAGAAATAGTAGAACCTCTCACAAAAGTTTTCAATGGTATCCTCAAGGGATCACCTTTGTCTTCATCTGATAATGTAGCATACATCAAATTGATTCCCAAGCCCGGAAGGGATGTTCTGCTTCCATCGTCGTTCCGTCCCATCTCACTTATCAATGTCGATCTGAAATTAGTCGCCAAAATAATGGCTGACAGACTCTCATTTATAATGCCTGACTTGGTATCCTCATCGCAGTCAGGATTTATTAAAAATAGAGCAGCGGTTTCCAATATCCGCAAAGTCCTCACAGTGCTAGATGTAGTGAGAGGGAAATCTGATAAATCAACTATGCCTTCATTAGTTGCATTTGATGCGGAAAAGGCATTCGATAATGTGAGATGGGATTGGTTAGGCAAAGTGATGGACAAAATGCAGATTCTTGGTCCATTCAGAAACTTCATTTCGGCATTATATAGTGATCCTAGAGCTAGAATCTCGACTCCTGGATTCCTATCAACAACTTTTAACTTAGCTAGAGGAACACGTCAGGGATGTCCCCTTTCGCCTTTATTGTTTAATATAGCCCTAGAGGGGGCGGAGCTAGCGCCAGAGAGAGATGGTGGTGTGCGTCTGAGCTCCGTCTGACTTACAGAGCTTTACCGCAGCTTACACTAGCTATACCGATCAGACAATGGTCAAAATCGGCAACCCGAGACAGGGGGACACCCTGCAGCACCAGAAACCAACCATTACCTCAGGGGACATGGACAAATTCATTAAAAAAGCGGCGGCAATACATGTCGCCAAAGAAACTAAGATGGCGCCCGCGGCTGCCCCTGAAGAAGAAAACATGTTCTCAGAGGAAAAAGACAGCGATGCAGAAGAAACGGGTGGACGTCAAAACTTACCCATCTCCAGGAAATACCTGAAGTCGGTCCTCACCAAAGCCCTGGAACCACTGGTTAGTAAGGTCTCTTCCCTGAGACAAGACATCAGACACATCGGGGGTAGGGTGGAGGATCTGGAGACGGCGCATAATGCGGTGCTAGATTTTCAGACGGCGGCCTCCAACAGCCTGCAAAAGGTACAAACACATCTTAACCATGTTTATGCAGCGTTGGAGGACCAAGAGAACCGGGGCAGGAGGAACAATTTAAGATTCCGCGGCCTGCCCGAATCAATCCTCCCCTCAGAAATACCGGAGGCAATGAAGGCCCTATATGAGCAACTACTAGGCCCTGATTATCCCAGCCCGACTATTGAAAGGGCTCACAGGGTCCTCAGGCCTAAGCCGAAACCGGCCGAACCGTCAAGGGACGTAATATGCCGATTCCTAAACTTCCAGGATAAGGAAGCTATTCTAGAGTGCGCAAGAAAGAAAACCGAAGTCCTTTTCAGGGATTACCGCATCCATGTATATCAAGACCTAGCGCCACTCACGCTGAAAAAGCGCAAGGCGCTTAAACCCCTTACAGAATGGCTTATCCAGAGGAAAATTACTTACAGATGGACTTTCCCCTTTGGCATCTCGTTCCTATACAATGGAAGCAGGATCACGATCAGATCCCACGCTGACCTAGATCAGGTGTTCCAGCATCTAGAGATCCCCGACATGGAAATTGAGAACTGGGACTTAATCCAGGATGTCGCTTCCCTACCAGAAGTCCCTAGGCCGCAGCTCTTTGAACCTAGGAGGACCCCCAAAGCCCAGCGCCAGAGAAAGAAAGCTAACTCAATCACTCCCAGACGTCTATCCACAGACTCATTTTGATCCAACTGGTGATTACTGTGTCGTTATATGGCCGTACAGGAGCTATTCCCCACGGAAGGGACTAAAGTAGTACTTGTTTTCTATCTCATATAAGTATATTGCTCTTATTATCTACATATATTGTCTCCAGTGGTCGGCAGCACTGCCCCTATGGTACAGCTGGTATAATATATGTAATCTGTATAACCTGTCTCCCCCCCCCTCTATTCCACTTATCTCCCCCCCCTCCCCCCCCCCTTTTTTCCCCTTCCCCCCCCACCCCCCCCTCTTCTTCCACCCAGAATGTCGAAGTAACGAGAAATCCTTCCTCCCCCAGTTTCGGGCCTTTATCTTTTTTGCCGCCTTCCATTGTTCTGGCCGGTAGTGTCGGAGCAGGTGGTGTGCCGCTGGTCCACTTCCCTCCTCTGATACTCGCAGGAGGCATATTGGGTGGAGCTCTGTATCTTAAGGGTTTACCCATATTCCCCCCCACACATAGAGCAATGCCTCAAATATGTTGTTTATGCCTTTTGTTCTTTTTTTGTTATTTTAGTTACCATTCTCTTAATATCAACATGTTACCTGATGACCTCAGACGGATGGCTTTGGTATGGGATGCAAGTAAAAGGTTTGATATGTCCAAGCCCACACTCTTCCATCTTCACATAACTAGCATGGCTTCCACCTCTCCTTGTGTTCCAGATGGGTGACCTAAAGATAGCATCTTACAATGTGAGAGGCTTTAACTCGCCAGCTAAAAGGGGTCAGATATTTGGAATACTGAGGAGAGAGGGGGTAAAGGTGGTTTTTCTCCAAGAAACTCACCTGAAGTTGGGCCATTTCCCAAATTTGTCACACTCATATTTCTCCCAATGGTACCATAGCGGCTCTAATTCATCCAACTCAAAAGGTGTTAGCATAGGATTTCAGAGAGGAATCCAATTCCAACACATAGACCAGGTCTTAGATCCTGAGGGTAGGTTTGTAATGTTGAAGGGGAAAATAGATCAACACATCTATACTTTTGTCAACGTATATGCTCCTAATAGGAAACAAATCCCCTGGTTAAAAAACGTTTTAGACAAAGTAAACAAATTTGGAGAGGGGACCTTGGTGATGGGAGGAGACTTCAACCTTGTAATAAATCCTCTTTTGGATTCTTCTTCGGGCAAATCCGTACATTCCCAGTCAGCTGTTAGATCCCTGACTTCGAAGTTGTGGAAAGCTCAACTCATAGATGTTTGGCGAACTTTCCATCCAGACACCAAGGATTACTCCTTTCATTCAACAGTTCACGACTCATATCAGCGTCTGGACTACATTTATGTCTCCAAAAACCATCTGCAATATTGTAGAGACACTAGCATAGGAAATATCCTATTATCTGATCACTCCCCTATTTACCTGTCCCTGACTCCTCCAAAGAAAAACAGTACCTCTAGATCTTGGAGGTTAAATGAGCAACTGCTAGGCAACCTTAAATCCAGATCAAAAATTAAAACAGTCCTGAGAGACTACTTTGATCTAAATGTCTCATCAGAAATATCCCCCCAGACCCTATGGGATGCCCACAAGACAGTAGTAAGAGGCCAATGTATCAGCATTGGAACTTATCTTAAAAAATCAAGGAACAAACAGATAGATGAGCTACATGCGAACATAACTAAATTAGAACAAACACATAAAATTTCCCTGCTCAAGAGCCATCTAGAGGAACTGAATGGCTATAGACGCTCTCTTAAGGATATTCTTAACTCCCTCTCAGCAAAGTACTACCTCAACTCTCAGCACAAGATATTTGCCCACGGGAATAAGGCCACTAAATTTGTGATGAGCAGAGTCAAAAAGAGGAAATCAAATAACTTTGTCCACAAACTTTCAGCCACATCAGGCCCACACATCTTCGACTCAGAATTGATCGCATCGAAATTTAGAGATTATTATGAATCTCTATATAACTTAGACACCCACACTCCCCCTCTGCCCTCCCCTGATTCCTCATCTCCTATTTTAGCGTACTTAGAAAAGCTGCACCTGCCTACTCTGACCGAGGAGAATAGATCAATGCTAGCCTCTCCCTTTACACCAAAAGAACTCTTAGAAGTTATACGCAATTCACCCAAAGGGAAAAGCCCAGGCCCTGACGGCCTCCCTATCTCATATTACTCATTATTTCATGACACCCTCATCCCCCATTTAATCCCACTGTTTAACCAGACCTTATCCGGCACCCCATTATCTAACGAAATGACCAAAGCCCATATCGTGTTAATCCCTAAAGAGGGTAAGGACCCCACACTCTGCCCTAGCTATAGGCCTATCTCTCTCCTTAACATCGACCTTAAACTCCTAGCTAAAATGTTGGCAAACCATCTAGCGTCAATCTTGCCCTCTCTGATACACAGAGATCAGACTGGCTTTGTTAGGGGGAGAGAGGGCAAAGACAATACTGCTAGAGTTCTTAACGTTCTCTTCCACGCGAAAAAGAAATCCTTGCCCTTAGTCCTTCTCAGCACAGATGCTGAGAAGGCTTTTGACAGGGTCAAATGGTCATTTATGAATACGGTCCTCTCCTCACAGAAATTCCCGCCCCCTTTCCTCTCAGCCATAAACGCCATGTACTTAAAAGCTTCCGCCTCCATCTCGGTCAACAATACTATCTCCTCCCCTTTCACTATCAGAAACGGCACTAGGCAGGGTTGTCCCCTTTCCCCTCTTCTCTTCGTTTTAACTATGGAACCACTACTGCAAGTCATTAGATCTGATAGAGACATCAGAGGTGTAGACCTAGGGGATCAGGAACATAAGACGGCGGCCTTTGCCGACGACTTATTGATGCTGATCAGCAACCCGGTAACGGCACTCCCTAAAATCTATCATCATCTAGAGACGTTCGGTAGCTTGTCCAATTTCAAGGTTAACCATGGGAAATCCCTAATCATACATACTGGCCTCTCTTCTAGTTTAGCAAAAAGCCTAGAACAAAAATCACCCTTCAATTGGTCAAGTCCTCACCTTACATACCTAGGGATAAAGATTAGCAATGACCCTTCCCAATTGTTTGCTTTAAATTACTTACCTCTCTTGAGTCATATCTCCATTTCCCTCAAAGACCTAGACCTGCCAATCCTATCCTGGTTTGGTAGGAAAAACCTACTCACATCCTTGGTGTTACCTAAATTGACTTACTTAATTCAGGTTCTCCCTATCCCTATCCCCTCCTCATACTACTCCTCTCTCCGATCGTTATTCAGCGCTTTCATCTGGTCAGGGAAGAAAGCTCGTCTTTCCTATAAAACCCTAAACAAACCAAAAACCCTAGGAGGTATAGCCTTTCCAGATCCAGAGCTATACGGGAATGCAGTCCTGCTGGCCAGAGTAGTAGATTGGCTGAGAGCCCCCTCTCATAAATCCTGGGTCCAAATAGAACAGTCATTAATTAACTCATCTTTTAGTACGCTTTTGTTAGGATACAAATGTATGCCTCCCTTTCCCTCAGAGGTAACACCTATAATTAGGGCTACTTATAAAGCCTGGAAATGGTTCCAAACTACCTACCTTCATGTCCCCTTCCCTTCTCCCCTCCTCCGGCTTGGTGACATCCTACGAACTGCCCCTAAAGCATTACAGGACAGTATACCCACACACCTCAGAGACTCTGTTATTAACCTGAGAGATCTTCTCATCGATAACACTTCTCTATCATTAGATAAACTGAGAGAGAATCTTGCAATTCCTCCCTCTCGCATACTCAATAACCCCATATACTTTATCAAGACATACATGTCCCTACATATCACAATGGGAGACTTAATAAGACCTCTAACATGGTTTGAAAGCTTGATAGATAGCTCAATGTGTCCCAAAAAAATCATTTCTCAGCTATATAGTAGATTTAGATCTCATTCTCCCAATGTTTTACCCTCATTCATTGGCCTATGGGAGAGAGACCTGGATCGATCCTTTACTAGTAAGGAAATCAGCACTATACTACAATCTCCGCATAAATCGTCTAGATGTGTTCGTATTCAAGAAAACGGGTACAAGATCATGACTAGATGGTACAAGACCCCAGATATAGTCTCCAGGTACTCATTGTCTGGATGTGATAAATGTTGGAGATGTCTGTCAGAAAGAGGCTCTTTCATCCACATATGGTGGAGATGCCCTAGACTCCTTGAATGGTGGGAGAGAATATTCCATGTAACCAACCACATATGTGGAGCAGACCTAATACCTTCTCCAGAAATAGCACTCCTGAATGTATTTCCGTCTGGACAAAAGATCACTAACATGATTCTTTTTAAGCATCTGATAGCAGCTGCCAGACTTCTCATTCCGAGATTATGGCTCTCTACAGAAACTCCCTCCATTGAACAATGGTTACTAAAAGTCGACCAAATCCATAGATTTGAAGAAATTTCCTCTTGGGAATTGAGAAACTTCCAAAGTTTCACGAAAGTATGGAAGGACTGGAAGGCATTCAGGAGTCTCAACGACATATCACAACTCTATCCTTAGTTTCAGGATTTTACTGCATTCTATATGTTCTGGTGTCTTGGACCCCTCGGCCTGACCCTTCTGACCTAAATGTGCTTTATATCTCAAACCATGTAAGCCAAACAAGGCATGCTCCCATACCAATCCATCACCGTACATAATACCATCCCGTACTGTTCAGGAAGCCTTCTTGACAAGAAATGATTATTTGCAATGAACCAACACATTGGCCTGTCATTGTATACTGTGACAACAATGGTACTGTTTTACTTTATGTTCCTTATTTGTGAGGATGCTTCCTCCACCTGTTATATCTTTTTGACTTCAATAAAGAATTTTGAAAACCAAAAAAAAAAAAAATATATAGCCCTAGAGCCCCTGATCAGATTATTAGAGGAAGGGAATATTTTTCAGGGTATAAAAGTAGGGAAGAATGAAGTGCGAACATCGTTATTTGCGGATGACCTACTCATTTTTCTTGCTGACCCGTTGATGGACCTTGAAAAAGTGCTACAACTGTTATCATCTTTTGGGCCGGTGTCAGGCTTTAAAATAAACCTGGACAAATGTACACTGCTCAAAAAAATAAAGGGAACACAAAAATAACACATCCTAGATCTGAATTAATTAAATTTTTTTCTGAAATACTTTGTTCTTTACATAGTTGAATGTGCTGACAACAAAATCACACAAAAATAAAAAAATGGAAATCAAATTTTTTTAACCCAGGGAGGTCTGGATTTGGAGTCACACTCAAAATTAAAGTGGAAAAACACACTACAGGCTGATCCAACATTGATGTAATGTCCTTAAAACAAGTCAAAATGAGGCTCAGTAGTGTGTGTGGCCTCCACGTGCCTGTATGACCTCCCTACAACGCCTGTGCATGCTCCTGATGAGGTGGCGGACGGTCTCCTGAGGGATCTCCTCCCAGACCTGGACTAAAGCATCTGCCAACTCCTGGACAGTCTGTGGTGCAACGTGACGTTGGTGGATAGAGCGAGACATGATGTCCCAGATGTGCTCAATTGGATTCAGGTCTGGGGAACGGGCGGGCTAGTCCATAGCATCAATGCCTTCGTCTTGCAGGAACTGCTGACACACTCCAGCCACATGAGGTCTAGCATTGTCTTGCATTAGGAGGAACCCAGGGCCAACCGCACCAGCATATGGTCTCACAAGGGGTCTGAGGATCTCATCTCGGTACCTAATGGCAGTCAGGCTACCTCTGGCGAGCACATGGAGGGCTGTGCAGCCCTCCAAAGAAATGCCACCCTACACCATTACTGACCCAATGCCAAACCGGTCATGCTGGAGGATGTTGCAGGCAGCAGAACGTTCTCCACGGCGTCTCCAGACTCTGTCACATCTGTCACATGTGCTCAGTGTGAACCTGCTTTCATCTGTGAAGAGCACAGGGTGCCAGTGGCAAATTTGCCAATCTTGGTGTTCTCTGGCAAATGCCAAACGTCCTGCACGGTGTTGGGCTGTAAGCACAACCCCCATCTGTGGACGTCGGGCCCTCATATCACCCTCATGGAGTCTGTTTCTGACCGTTTGAGCAGACACATGCACATTTGTGGCCTGCTGGAGGTCATTTTGCAGGGCTCTGGCAGTGCTCCTCCTGTTCCTCCTTGCACAAAGGCGGGGGTAGCGGTCCTGCTGCTGGGTTGTTGCCCTCCTACGGCCTCCTCCACGTCTCCTGATGAACTGGCCTGTCTCCTGGTAGCGCCTCCATGCTCTGGACACTACGCTGACAGACACAGCAAACCTTCTTGCCACAGCTTGCATTGATGTGCCATCCTGGATAAGCTGCACTACCTGAGCCACTTGTGTGGGTTGTAGACTCAGTCTCATGCTACCACTAGAGTGAAAGCACCGCCAGCATTCAAAAGTGACCAAAACATCAGCCAGGAAGCATAGGAACTGAGAAGTGGTCTGTGGTTACCACCTGCAGAACCACTCCTTTATTGGGGGTGTCTTGCTAATTGCCCATAATTTCCACCTGTTGTCTATTCCATTTGCACAACAGCATGTGAAATTGATTGTCACTCAGTGTTGCTTCCTAAGTGGACAGTTTGATTTCACAGAAGTGTGATTGACTTGGAGTTACATTGTGTTGTTTAAGTGTTCCCTTTATTTTTTTGAGCAGTGTATATTACTCACATTGAGACCTCCCTCGCCAGAATTTAAGCTACCAGAGTCATGTAGTCAAATAGTAGTAGCTACTGCATATATTAAATACTTGGGTATTAAAATAGGGAGAACCCCTGAATCACTTTATGCTCTAAACTACATACCACTATTCAAAGCAATAAAAAATGATTTAGAGAGGTGGAAAAACTTGCCACTGTCTTTAACGGGCAGAAGTCACCTAATTAAGATGATATGTTTCCCTAAACTCTTGTACCCCATGCAAACATTGCCGTTACTTCTGAAACACTCAGACATCAAAGGTATACAATCCATTTTCACATAATTTTTATGGTCTGGGACGAAAACTTTAGAGTGTCCCTATCTAAATTAATGTTGCCTAGACATCAAGGGGGTTTGAACATCCCAAATATAAGATTGTATAATCTAGCTTGTTTATTCAGACACTGCCTAGATTGGATGCGCGGATCTCACCATTACTCAAACACCTCTCTGGAACAGCAACTGGCTGGTGGTTGGCCATTGTTAAATCTGTTACATACTAGGAAACGGACACTTCCACCCCATCTAAGACACTCATTGATATTAAAAGACACCATGGTAACATGGAAAGAGGTACGTAAGCTAGCCAAGAAATCATTCCTGGCTTCTAGATACCTAGAATTATGGAAACATCCAGAGTTCCCCTTAGGGGCTCAAAACAAAATGTTTAGGATTTGGAAGTCCAAAGGAATACACAGACTCTTTGATGTGCTTCATTTGTCTGAGAAAAGATATCTAACATTTCCAGAGATATTTGACAGATTTGGCCTTGAAAAATCCCAGTTCTTGGCTTACCAACAACTTATGCATTTCTGTAAACAGAGATTACTAGATGTCCCTAGCGAATGTACAAATCAATCCCTAGCATTTTCATTAACGCATGGGGACGGTAGACACTCTATTTCCCACATATATAGCAATATGAGAGAGTCTGCAGACAAAAAAGTGGTCGCCGGCCTTTTTAAGAAATGGGAGATGAAACTTAAAAAGTCCTTGCCAGTGGAAGAGGTGTTGACGGGATGGATGAGAGTTTGTAAGGCAGTGCCCTGTGAAAAATGGAGAGAATCACACTTTCGCCTTATACACTCAGCGATCTATGCATTTAATATCTTAAGAAAAATTCCTAAAACAGATTACTTAACTAAATGCCCGAAATGTGATGCAGATCGAGCATACTTGCTACATTGTGTTTGGGAGTGTGCACATGTCCAAACCTTCTGGAAAGAGGTATCTGATTGGATCAGGGATACGTGGGGGAAAACTTTATCTTACAGTCCTGAGACGCTCCTTTTCCATATATTCGATGAAGCCTCTAAACCTAAGTTGATAGTGGAGGTTGCTGTTCTGACATCTCTCCGTGGCCTTTTAAACAATTGGCTTAAACCAAGTATCCCTCAAGTTAGTGAACTAATTTCCCAGATGTCCCATTTTATGTATATAGATAAATTAGACACGGAACACCAAAAAGAAAAAAGACAAAGGGTTTCTTTCGTAAATGGCAAACCTTTATTGAAAAACACCTCTCACGGTGGGATGTCGGAGAGCTGATGGTATCCTTTAGATATACAGAGTGGTATTCAAAGGCGGTAATGAATGGGAGCATAGGGAGATTGTTTATAAGCAACTAGAGATTACATACTACATCATCATATATTTGAAGTATACTGTATTGATATTACAGTAAGAGAAGGGGGTTGAAGGATCAGACATCCTTGAGCTTGGGGTGGGAGGGCTAGGGAGGGAGGGGTTTTGTTTAAATGTTATATATATATATATATATATATATATATTTTCTTGCTTTTTACTTTATTTTCTTTCTCTCTGCAAAACAAGTATCATACTGATTATAATACCCTGATGTCTTTACATTCTGACTGATATTTTAAAATGTAAAATGTATACTTTATTCAAAGCTCTGTGACATGCAGTGAAAATGTTATGTAAGAGAATTTATTTTGAATAAAATAAAGAAAAATTTTGTTTAAAAAAAAAAAAGGAAAATCTGCCAAAAAAGTGACATTTTGAAATTGTATCTCTATTTTCCATTAAATCTTGTGCAACACCTAAAGGGTTAACAAAGTTTGTAAAATCAGTTTTGAATACCTTGAGGGGTATAGATTCTTAGATGGGGTCACTTTTATGGAGTTTCTACTCTAGGGGTGCATCAGGGGGCTTCAAATGGGACATGGTGTCAAAAAAACAGTACAGCAAAATCTGCCTGCCCAAAAAAATACGGCGCACCTTTCACTCTACGCCCCGCTGTGTGGCCGTACAGTAGTTTACGGCCACATATGGGGTGTTTGTGTAAACGGCAGAGTCAGGGCAATAAAGATACAGTCTTGTTTGGCTGTTAACCCTTGTTTTGTTAGTGAAAAAAATGGGTTAAAATGGAAAATTAGGCAAAAAAATGAAATTCTCAAATTTCATCCCCATTTGCCAATAACTCTTGTGCAACACCTAAAGCAGCGGTTCTCAACCTAGGGGTCGCGACCCCTTTGGGGGTCGATTGGCCCTTTCCGGGGGGTCGCCTGAGGCTTCCTATTGTGGGTCGCCCGCACAACGGCAGCGGCCCCTTATCCTCGCGCACAGGAAGTGATGTCCTATCACTGCCTGTGCTTGAAGGAGCCTGACGTCTGGACGGGTAAGTCGGGCCGCCTGTCTGCTGAGGTCCGAGTTTTTTCGTTAATGACACCGCCGCTGAGCACCACTGCCACCAATGATTTAATTGAGCCTGTCTAATTTTATTTTAATTATTTGGCTGAGCAAGGCTTAATTTATTTGGGGGGACATGAAGCACCGCTGATTTATTTATTTGGGGGTACCCCGAGCACTTCTGATTTATTTATTTGGGGGACCCTGAGCACCATTGATTTATTTATTTGGGGGGGACCTGAAGCACCGCTGATTTATTTATTTGGGGTACCCTGAGCACCACTGATTTATTTATTTGGGGGTACCATGAGCACCGCTGATTTATTTATTTGGGGGACCCTGAGCACTTCTGATTTATTTATTTGGGGGTACCCTGAGCACCGCTGATTTATTTATTTGGGGGACCCTGAGCACTTCTGATTTATTTATTTGGGGGGGACTTGAAGCACCACTGATTTATACACCATGCTTCAATACAAAATTTCATTTATTTGTAATTAGAAATAAATATTTGACAATATATAACATTTTGTCTTTGTGATTAATTACTCTGCTTTAATTATGTTCAATTTGTAGCAATAAAAATACATCCTGCATATCAGATATTTACATTACAATTCATAACAGTAGCAAAATTAGTTATGACGTAGCAAGGAAAAAAATTTAATGGTTGGGGGTCACCACAACATGAGGAACTGTATTAAGGGGTCACGGCTTTAGAAAGGTTGAGAACCACTGACCTAAAGGGTTAACGAAGTTTGTAAAATCAGTTTTGAATACCTTGAGGGGTGTAGTTTATAGAATGGGGTCATTTTTGGGCGGTTTCTATTATGTAAGCCTCGCAAAGTGACTTCAGACCTGTAGTGGTCCCTAAAAATTGGGTTTTTGTACATTTCTGAAAAATTTCAAGATTTGCTTCTAAACTTCTAAGCCTTGTAACATCCCCAAAAAATAAAATATCATTCCCAAAATAATTCAAACATGAAGTAGACATATGGGGAATGTTAAGTCATCACAATTTTTGGGGGTATTACTATGTATTACAGAAGTAGAGAAACTGAAATTTTGAAATTTTCAAATTTTTCAAATTTTTGGTAAAATAGGTATTTTTTTTATGCAAAAAAATTAACTTTTTTGACCCAATTTTAGCAGTGTCATGAAGTACAATATGTGACGAAAAAACAATCTCAGAATGGCCTGTATAAGTCAAAGTGTTTTAAAGTTATCACCACTTAAAGTGACACTGGTCAGATTTGCAAAAAATGGCCTGGTCCTTAAGGTGAAATAAGGCTGTGTCCTTAAGGGGTTAAACCTCTTCCAAAAGTCTATAACAGACTCTCCTGATTTTTGTTCACAGGCTACAGCAGTCGGCAACGAGGACCTAGTCTGAAAACACCTCTCCATTTCATACTTAATTTCTTCCCACATTGTGTCTATGTGTATTCGGGGGCTCTATAGTGCTTATAGAGGGGACCTTACTCCAATCCCAGGGGGAATTGTGCCCAACGATCCCATCTATTATAAGGCGCATATCCTCCTGAGTTAGACATCTCCCTTTTGAAGCTCTCTTCAAATAATGAATTGTCCCAGATGAAGATGAAGAGGGTTTAGGGCAGTGTTTAACAATCTTATTAATATCATCTACTTCAATAGGTTTCTTTAACAAGGTGTCCCCTACAGTCATAAAAGGGAACTGTTCCTCAGGGTCATTGTCCTCATCAGGATGAGGTATATGTTCAGGTTTGGGAAAATACTTTTGTGATCTAAGGTGCCTGGGAGATATGGCATCCCCATCACCAACAGCACCAGCTGAGGGGTGGCTGCGGGAGCTGGGGAGGATATTGGTAGCAGTATATCGAGCCAGTAAATCTAAGTCATCTTTTGAAAGGGATGGATATATCTGTGGGATATTTCCTAAATAGGGAGGAGGGGGCTTCTGAGGTAAACCCCTTGTCATTTCTTTTTCTAACTCATGTTTCTTTTTCTATCCCTCCTGGTTATCTGTCTTCTGTTTCTTAACCTTTTTATTTGGTCTGTCATACCAATATGGTGCATAAGTAAGCCAATTTTCCCCTCCCAACTTCATATACTGCATGTCCCACTGGGGGTCTGGACCATAATATGGGTAAGCTTCAGTGTCACTCAAACATAACTCTTTTACCATGTCCATATGGAAGGTGTCATTAGCCCCTTCCTGAGGGAACAAATTTATACTCTTTATCGCCTCTGTCCATCCTGCCATATTATCCACCCAGGGAGTAACTAAATAATAATCAGTCCCACAGACCCGGGCTACATAATCCTTGCATGTTTCTCCTACATACGGAGGGGGTGGAGAGACCTTTCCTTGCTTTGAACCCATTTCTTATAACTTAATTGAGACGGAAGCAGAGCTGAACTCTCCCCAGGACTGGCTGTACTGAACCGTAAAGGCTCCGACAATTCCTGTCAACTGGTTAGAGAGGACTTATGTCTATGCTCAACTTCCTTCTCAACTGACTGTTAGTATTATCCCTTAAAACCGTCACTTGCGTTCACCAGTTTCTGGGTTAGCGGGTTTCCCCTCGCCAGAATACTGGGGCATCTTACGGATATCCAGGACACACACAATAAAGTTAATACAGTTTTCACAGTATCATTTGCTGCTTACCTTCAGCATAAAAATTACTTAATGCTTCATAACATCATAACTAGTGTTGAGCGAACAGTTCGAGCATAGTTCGGGTCCGTACCGAATTTTGGGGTGTTCGTGACACGGACCCGAACCCGAACTTTTTCGTAAAAGTTCGGGTTCGGGTTCGTCGTTCGGCATGTATTTTGGCGCATTTTGAAAGGCTGCAAAGCAGCCAATCAACATGCATCATGCTACTTGCCCTAAGATGCCATCGCAGCCATGCCTACTATTGGCAAGGCTGTGATTGGCCAAGTGCAGCATGTGACTCAGCCTCTTTATAAGCTTGTGCGCACGTCGGGACGTGCTCACTCCCGATGTGAATAGAACAGGGATAGACGCAGCTGATGCTAGGGCGAGAATAGGCAGGGATAATTGAATAACTGGAAGCAAATTTCTCTCCTCCACCTGTGATTCATCTGAACAACTGCAGCTGAGCTGCTTTTTTGATAGGGATTGGCTATTTTTAGAGTGGCCAGAGTGATTTTTCCATCCACATGTACCTGGGCTGACCGCCGGCCGCCATTTTGCGACTTGTAGTGCTGCAGCAGAAGCTGCCACAGTGTGCATTCCAAAGCTACAAACAAGTCAGACATCTACACCTGGGATTCAGACCAATAGCGATTTAGCAGCACAGTCCAAGGCTATTTTTTTTAAAGGTTGTGCAGACCATTTTGTGGCACATGTTACTGGGCTGATAGGCGGCGGCCATCTTGGGACTAGTGCTGCAGCACAATCTCTCCCAACGTCCATTAATCACTTGTAATAGTGGTCTGTGCCATAGAAATCCTACATCAGGGACTTGGGTGTGCTTGTGTCACCCCTACTAATACCAGTCCACCTGTAATCCATACAGTGAAAAGCCATAAAGTATTCCAGTGAGGGAATTTTTTTTTTATTTAAAAAAGGCCAAGTTAGTTTATCTGGCGTTCAATATACTAGATACAGTTAGGCCTGCGTTTCATACATCTGGAATTAGCAAACTAATGTGCTGGGGTTGGCAAAACATATATGTACCCATACTAGAATCTGTCAAAGAAAGCGGTACTCACATATAACAGTCATTCCATCTGTAATCCATACAGTGAAAAGACTGAAAGTATTCCAGTGAGGGAATTTTTTTTATTTAAAAAAGGCCAAGTTAGTTTATCTGGCGTTCAATATACTAGATACAGTTAGGCCTGCGTTTCATACATCTGGAATTAGCAAACTAATGTGCTGGGGTTGGGAAAACATATATGTACTTATACTCGAATCTGTCAAAGAAAGCGGTACTCACATATAACAGTCATTCCATCTGTAATCCATACAGTCAAAAGACTGAAAGTATTCCAGTGAGGGAATTTTTTTTATTTAAAAAAGGCCAAGTTAGTTTATCTGGCGTTCAATATACTAGATACAGTTAGGCCTGCGTTTCATACATCTGGAATTAGCAAACTAATGTGCTGGGGTTGGGAAAACATATATGTACCCATACTAGAATCTGTCAAAGAAAGCGGTACTCACATATAACAGTCATTCCATCTGTAATCCATACAGTCAAAAGACTGAAAGTATTCCAGTGAGGGAATTTTTTATTTATTTAAAAAAGGCCAAGTTAGTTTATCTGGCGTTCAATATACTAGATACAGTTAGGCCTGCGTTTCATACATCTGGAATTAGCAAACTAATGTGCTGGGGTTGGGAAAACATATATGTACCCATACTAGAATCTGTCAAAGAAAGCGGTACTCACATATAACAGTCATTCCATCTGTAATCCATACAGTCAAAAGACTGAAAGTATTCCAGTGAGGGGATTTTTTTTATTTTAAAAAGGCCAAGTTAGTTTATCTGGCGTTCAATATACTAGATACAGTTAGGCCTGCGTTTCATACATCTGGAATTAGCAAACTAATGTGCTGGGGTTGGGAAAACATATATGTACCCATACTAAAATCTGTCAAAGAAAGCGGTACTCACATATAACAGTCATTCCATCTGTAATCCATACAGTCAAAAGACTGAAAGTATTCCAGTGAGGGGATTTTTTTTATTTAAAAAAGGCCAAGTTAGTTTATCTGGCGTTCAATATACTAGATACAGTTAGGCCTGCGTTTCATACATCTGGAATTAGCAAACTAATGTGCTGGGGTTGGGAAAACCTATATGTACCCATACTAGAATCTGTCAAAGAAAGCGGTACTCACATATAACAGTCATTCCATCTGTAATCCATACAGTCAAAAGACTGAAAGTATTCCAGTGAGGGGATTTTTTTTATTTAAAAAAGGCCAAGTTAGTTTATCTGGCGTTCAATATACTAGATACAGTTAGGCCTGCGTTTCATACATCTGGAATTAGCAAACTAATGTGCTGGGGTTGGGAAAACATATATGTACCCATACTAGAATCTGTCAAAGAAAGCGGTACTCACATATAACAGTCATTCCATCTGTAATCCATACAGTCAAAAGACTGAAAGTATTCCAGTGAGGGGATTTTTTTTATTTAAAAAAGGCCAAGTTAGTTTATCTGGCGTTCAATATACTAGATACAGTTAGGCCTGCGTTTCATACATCTGGAATTAGCAAACTAATGTGCTGGGGTTGGGAAAACATATATGTACCCATACTAGAATCTGTCAAAGAAAGCGGTACTCACATATAACAGTCATTCCATCTGTAATCCATACAGTCAAAAGACTGAAAGTATTCCAGTGAGGGGATTTTTTTTATTTAAAAAAGGCCAAGTTAGTTTATCTGGCGTTCAATATACTAGATACAGTTAGGCCTGCGTTTCATACATCTAGAATTAGCAAACTAATGTGCTGGGGTTGGGAAAACATATATGTACCCATACTAGAATCTGTCAAAGAAAGCGGTACTCACATATAACAGTCATTCCATCTGTAAGTATTCCAGTGAGGGGATTTTGCTTATAAAAAATAATATATTTCATTGTGGTGCGAGTTGAATCGCAACAATGAAGAAAAATACTATTAAGGGACGAGGACGCGGTCGTGGTGGTGTCCGTGGAGCCTCTGTTGCTGGTAGAGGACGTGGCCGTTCGGCCCCAGGCGCACACAGTAGGGAACGAACTCCCTCAACTAGCCGGCAGAATGTACCGCAATATCTCGTGGGGCCCAATGCCGCTCTTAGGATGGTAAGGCCTGAGCAGGTACAGGCATTAATCGATTGGGTGGCCGACAGTGCTTCCAGCACGTTCACCACATGGTCTTCCACCCAGTCTTCTGCGGAAAGCGCACAGGTGGCACCTGAAAACCAAGCCCATCAGTCTGTCACATCACCCCCAAGCATATCAGGGAAACGGTCTGAGCCACAAGTTATGCAGCAGTCTCTTCTTCTGTTTGAAGACTCTGCTTCCAGGGTTTCCCAGGGGCGTCCACCTAGCCCTTCCCCAGTGGAGGAAGACATACCATGCACTGACGCACAACCACTTATGTCTCCAGATGAAGAGGACATGGGAATACCACCACAGCAGAGTCACCGACTCTCTGATGATGACGAAACACAGGTGCCCACTGCCGCGTCTTTTTGCAGTGTGCAGACTGAACAGGAGGAGGTCAGGGAGGGAGACTGGGTGGAAGACGATGCAGAGGACGATGAGGTCTTAGACCCCACATGGACTGAAGGTCGTGGCGATGACTTTCACAGTTCAGAGGAAGAGGTAGTGGTGAGACCAAGACAACAGCGAAGCCAAAGAGGGAGCAGGGGGCCAAAGCAGACGAGCCGCCGCCCCCAGAGTTCGCCTGCTACTGGACATCGCCAACAGGGACCCAGCCCCACAAAGGCAGCTTCAAAGAGTTCCCTGGCATGGCACTTCTTTAAACAATGTCCTACCGACAAGACCCGAGTGACTTGCACGCTCTTCCATCAGAGCCTGAGGCGAGGCATTAACGTTCTGAACCTCAGCACAACCTGCATGACCAGGCATCTACATGCAAAGCATGAACTGCAGTGGGGTACACACCTTAAAAACCAGGCACTCGCTGAGGCTCCCCCTGCTCCCTCTACCGCTGCTGCCTCGGCTTCCGCCTCGAGAGGAATGTTGCCACCTGCCGAGCAGCAAACAGAGGATGTGCCACCGACACCACCACCACCGCCACCGTCAACTAGCGTCTCCACTATATCACACAGCAGCGTTCAGCTCTCAATATCTCAAACCTTAGAGAGGAAGCGCAAATTCCCCCCGAGTCACCCTCGAGCCCTTGGCCTGAACGCCAGCATTTCTAAACTGCTGGCCTTTGAAATGCTGTCATTCCGGCTGGTGGACACAGACAGCTTCAAACAGCTGATGGCCATGGCTGTCCCGCAGTATGTGGTTCCCAGCCGCCACTACTTCTCCAAGACAGCCGTGCCTTCCCTGCACATGCAAGTGTCCGATAAAATCAAGTGTGCACTGCGCAACGCCATTTGTGGCAAGGTCCACCTAACCACAGATACGTGGACCAGTAAGCACGGCCAGGGACGCTATATCTCACTAACTGCACACTGGATGAATGTAGTGGCGGCTGGGCCCCCGGCGGACAGTTCCTTGGCGCACGTCCTTCCGCCCCCTAGGATCGCAGGGCATCATTCTCTGCCTCCTGTAGCCTCCTCCTCCTACTCGGCTTCCTCCTCCACTGCTTCCACCAGCTCATCCGGTCAGCCACACACCTTCACCACCAACTTCAGCACAGCCCGGGGTAAACGTCAGCAGGCCATTCTGAAACTCATATGTTTGGGGGACAGGCCCCACAGCGCAAAGGAGTTGTGGCGGGGTATTGAACAACAGACCGACGAGTGGTTTCTGCCGGTGGGCCTCAAGCCCGGCCTGGTGGTATGCGATAATGGGCGAAATCTCGTGGCAGCTCTGGGACTAGCCGGTTTGACGCACATCCCTTGCCTGGCGCATGTGCTGAACTTGGTGGTGCAGAGGTTCATTCACCACTACCCCAACATGTCAGAGCTGCTGCATAAAGTGCGGGCCGTCTGTGCGCGCTTCCGCCGTTCACATCCTGCCGCTGCTCGCCTGTCTGCGCTACAGCGGAACTTCGGCCTTCCCGCTCACCGCCTCATATGCGACGTGCCCACCCGGTGTAACTCCACCTTGCACATGCTGGAGAGACTGTGCGAGCAGCAGCAGGCCATAGTGGAGTTTCAGCTGCAGCACGCTCGCGTCAGTCGTACTGCCGAACAGCACCACTTCACCACCAATGATTGGGCCTCCATGCGAGACCTGTGTGCCCTGCTGCGCTGTTTCGAGTACTCCACCAACATGGCCAGTGGCGATGACACTGTTATCAGCGTTACAATACCACTTCTATGTCTCCTTGAGAAAACACTTAGGGCAATGATGTTAGAGGAGGTGGCCCAGGTGGAGGAGGAGGAGGAGGATGAGGGCTCGTTTCTAACACTTTCGGGCCAGTCTGTTCGAAGTGGCTCAGAGGGAGGTTTGTTTAAGCAGCAGAGGACAGGTTCACAAGTCGCCAGCCAAGGCACTGTACTGGAGGACGAGGAGGATGAGGAGGAGGAGGTGGAGGGGGACGAGGATGACGCAAGTTCACAGCGGGGTGGCAGCCCAGGCCCATCACTGGTGCGTGGCTGGGGGGATACGGTGGACGATGACGATACGCCTCCCACAGAGGACAGCTTGTCCTTACCCATGGGTAGCCTGGCCCACATGAGCGAATATATGCTCCAATGCCTGCGCAACGACAGCAGAGTTGCCCACGTTTTAACGTGTGCAGACTACTGGGTGGCCACCCTGCTGGATCCCCGGTATAAAGACAATGTGCCCACTTTAATTCCTGAACTGGAGCGCGACCGTAAGATGCGCGAGTACAAGCGCACGCTGATAGAGGCGCTCTTGAGAGCATTCCCACATGTCACAGGGGAACAGGTGGAAGGTGAAGGCAGAGGAGTGGCAAGAGGTCGCCAACTCAGCTGTGTCACGGCCAGCTCATCTGAGGGCAGGGTTAGCATGGCAGAAATGTGGAAAAGTTTTGTCTCCACGCCACAGCTATCTGCACCGACACCTGATACGGAACGTGTTAGCAGGAGGCAGCATTTCACTAACATGGTTGAACAGTATGTCTGCACACCCCTCCACATCCTGACGGATGGTTCGGCCCCATTCAACTACTGGGTTTCGAAATTGTCCACGTGGCCAGAGTTAGCATGTTATGCCTTGGAGGTGCTTTCCTGCCCGGCGGCCAGCGTTTTATCTGAACGCGTATTCAGCACGGCAGGGGGCGTCATTACTGACAAGCGCAGCCGCCTGTCCACAGCCAACGTGGACAAGCTGACCTTCATAAAGATGAACCAGGCATGGATCCCACAGGACCTGTCCCTCCCTTGTGCAGAGTAGTCCTTATTAACTGCCTAAAACATGTCTTGTTGTGCTACGGGCCACTTCTTTATTTGATACAAATTTTATGAAACCCACAGTTGAATGAAACTCTTCTCTGTCTGGGCGCCGGGGCCTAACCAGATGAAAGTGGCCGGTTAAACTAACGGGTGACATGAAGCCATAACCTCTGCCATGCTACCTCTGTCTTCTGTCTGGGTGCTGAGGCCTAAGTCAAATAAAGCGGTCTTCTGCTGTGCTGGGGGATATGAAGCTAATCTCTGACCTCTCTCCTCTGTCTGGGTCCAAAGGCCTAAATCACTGAAAGAGGCCTTCTCCTGTGGTGTGTGATATGATGCCAGAATATGTGCTGTGGGGCCTCTCTCCTCTTCCTGGGTGCAGGGGTCAAATAAACTAAATTGTGGCCTACTCCTGTGGTGGTTGATATGATGCCTGATTCTCTGATGTGGAACCTCTCTCCTCTGTTTGGGTGAAGGGGTCAAAGTAACTAAATGGTGGCTTCTCCTGTGGTGGCTGATATGATGCCAGAATATGTGCTGTGGTGCCTCTCTCCTCTTCCTGGGTGCAGGGGTCAAAGTAACTAAATGGTGGCTTCTCCTGTGGTGGCTGATATGATGCCAGAATATGTGCTGTGGGGCCTCTCTCCTCTTCCTGGGTGCAGGGGTCAAAGTAACTCAATGGTGGCTTCTCCTGTGGTGGCTGATATGATGCCAGAATATGTGCTGTGGTGCCTCTCTCCTCTGTCTGGGTCCAAAGGCCTAAATCACTGAAAGAGGCCTTCTCCTGTGGTGTGTGATATGATGCCTGAATATGTGCTGTGGTGCCTCTCTCCTCTTCCTGGGTGCGGGGGTCAAAGTAACTCAATGGTGGCTTCTCCTGTGGTGGCTGATATGATGCCAGAATATGTGCTGTGGTGCCTCTCTCCTCTTCCTGGGTGCGGGGGTCAAAGTAACTCAATGGTGGCTTCTCCTGTGGTGGCTGATATGATGCCAGAATATGTGCTGTGGGGCCTCTCTCCTCTTCCTGGGTGCAGGAGTCAAAGTAACTCAATGGTGGCTTCTCCTGTGGTGGTTAGTATGATGCCAGAATATGTGCTGTGGGGCCTCTCTCCTCTTCCTGGGTGCAGGGGTCAAAGTAACTCAATGGTGGCTTCTCCTGTGGTGGCTGATATGATGCCAGAATATGTGCTGTGGTGCCTCTCTCCTCTTCCTGGGTGCGGGGGTCAAAGTAACTCAATGGTGGCTTCTCCTGTGGTGGCTGATATGATGCCAGAATATGTGCTGTGGGGCCTCTCTCCTCTTCCTGGGTGCAGGGGTCAAAGTAACTCAATGGTGGCTTCTCCTGTGGTGGTTAGTATGATGCCAGAATATGTGCTGTGGGGCCTCTCTCCTCTTCCTGGGTGCAGGGGTCAAAGTAACTCAATGGTGGCTTCTCCTGTGGTGGCTGATATGATGCCAGAATATGTGCTGTGGGGCCTCTCTCCTCTTCCTGGGTGCAGGGGTCAAAGTAACTCAATGGTGGCTTCTCCTGTGGTGGCTGATATGATGCCAGAATATGTGCTGTGGTGCCGCTCTCCTCTTCCTGGGTGCGGGGGTCAAAGTAACTCAATGGTGGCTTCTCCTGTGGTGGCTGATATGATGCCAGAATATGTGCTGTGGGGCCTCTCTCCTCTTCCTGGGTGCAGGGGTCAAAGTAACTCAATGGTGGCTTCTCCTGTGGTGGTTAGTATGATGCCAGAATATGTGCTGTGGGGCCTCTCTCCTCTTCCTGGGTGCAGGGGTCAAAGTAACTCAATGGTGGCTTCTCCTGTGGTGGCTGATATGATGCCAGAATATGTGCTGTGGGGCCTCTCTCCTCTTCCTGGGTGCAGGGGTCAAAGTAACTCAATGGTGGCTTCTCCTGTGGTGGCTGATATGATGCCAGAATATGTGCTGTGGTGCCTCTCTCCTCTGTCTGGGTCCAAAGGCCTAAATCACTGAAAGAGGCCTTCTCCTGTGGTGTGTGATATGATGCCTGAATATGTGCTGTGGTGCCTCTCTCCTCTTCCTGGGTGCGGGGGTCAAAGTAACTCAATGGTGGCTTCTCCTGTGGTGGCTGATATGATGCCAGAATATGTGCTGTGGTGCCGCTCTCCTCTTCCTGGGTGCGGGGTCAAAGTAACTCAATGGTGGCTTCTCCTGTGGTGGCTGATATGATGCCAGAATATGTGCTGTGGGGCCTCTCTCCTCTTCCTGGGTGCAGGGGTCAAAGTAACTCAATGGTGGCTTCTCCTGTGGTGGTTAGTATGATGCCAGAATATGTGCTGTGGGGCCTCTCTCCTCTTCCTGGGTGCAGGGGTCAAAGTAACTCAATGGTGGCTTCTCCTGTGGTGGCTGATATGATGCCAGAATATGTGCTGTGGTGCCTCTCTCCTCTTCCTGGGTGCGGGGGTCAAAGTAACTCAATGGTGGCTTCTCCTGTGGTGGCTGATATGATGCCAGAATATGTGCTGTGGGGCCTCTCTCCTCTTCCTGGGTGCAGGGGTCAAAGTAACTCAATGGTGGCTTCTCCTGTGCTGATTGATATAAAGCTGATGGTTGTGCCATCTGACATGGTTGCCAGGGTCTTATTCAATGGGGGCCTACTCCTGTGGTGGGTGATCTAAATGCCTGATTCTCTGCTGTGAAACCTCTCTCCTCCGTCTGGGTGTAGGGGTCAAAGTCTTTCAAAGTCGCCTTCTCCTGTGCTGATTGATATGAAGCTGATGGTTGTGCCATCTGACATGGTTGCCGGGGTCCCATTAAATTGTGGCCTACTCCTGTGGTGGTTGATATGATGCCTGATTCTCTGATTTGGAACCTCTCTCCTCTGTTTGGGTGAAGGGGTCAAAGTAACTAAATGGTGGCTTCTCCTGTGGTGGCTGATATGATGCCAGAATATGTGCTGTGGGGCCTCTCTCCTCTTCCTGGGTGCAGGGGTCAAAGTAACTCAATGGTGGCTTCTCCTGTGGTGGCTAATATGATGCCAGAATATGTGCTGTGGTGCCTCTCTCCTCTTCCTGGATGCGGGGGTCAAAGTAACTCAATGGTGGCTTCTCCTGTGGTGGCTGATATGATGCCAGAATATGTGCTGTGGTGCCTCTCTCCTCTTCCTGGGTGCGGGGGTCAAAGTAACTCAATGGTGGCTTCTCCTGTGGTGGCTGATATGATGCCAGAATATGTGCTGTGGTGCCTCTCTCCTCTTCCTGGGTGCAGGGGTCAAAGTAACTAAATGGTGGCTTCTCCTGTGGTGGTTGATATGATGCCTGATTCTCTGCTGTGAAACCTCTCTCCTCCATCTGGGTGTAGGGGTCAAAGTCTTTCAAAGTCGCCTTCTCCTGTGCTGATTGATATAAAGCTGATGGTTGTGCCATCTGACATGGTTGCCAGGGTCTGATTCAATGGGGGCCTACTCCTGTGGTGGGTGATCTAAATGCCTGATTCTCTGCTGTGAAACCTCTCTCCTCCGTCTGGGTGTAGGGGTCAAAGTCTTTCAAAGTCGCCTTCTCCTGTGCTGATTGATATGAAGCTGATGGTTGTGCCATCTGACATGGTTGCCGGGGTCCCATTAAATTGGGGCCTACTCCTGTGGTGGGTGATCTAAATGCCTGATTCTCTGCTTTGAAACCTCTCTCCTCCGTCCGGGTGTAGGGGTCAAAGTCTGTCAAAGTCGCCTTCTCCTGTGCTGATTGATATAAAGCTTATGCTTGTGCCATCTGACATGGTTGCCGGGGTCTGATTCAATGGTGGCCTACTCCTGTGGTGGGTGATCTAAATGCCTGATTCTCTGCTGTGTAACCTCTCTCCTCCGTCTGGGTGTAGGGGTCAAAGTAACTAAATGGTGGCCTACTCCTGTGGTGGGTGATATGATGCCTGGTTCTCTGCTGTGGGACCTCTCTCCTTTGTCTGGGTGCTGTGGTCAAAATAATAGTAAGTGACCTTCTCCATTGGTGGGTGACTTGAAGCCTGATTCTGTGCTATGGGACCTCACTCCAATTAATATTGTTTAATTTTTATTTATTTTATGTTAACTCATCATTTCCCTATCTACATTTGTTTGCAGGGGATTTAACTACATTTTGCTGCCTTTTGCAGCCCTCTAGCCCTTTCCGGGTGTGTTTTACAGCCTTTTTAGTGCCCAAAAGTTCGGGTCCCCATTGACTTCTATGGGGTTCGGGTTCGGGATGAAGTTCGGGTCGAGTTCGGATCCCGAACCCGAACATTTTTCGAAAGTTCGGCCGAACTCGTCGAACCCGAACATCCAGGTGTTCGCTCAACTCTAATCATAACATAACAGAAAGCAAAAGAAAGCAACAGATATGAAGCGACAAAAATTGGCTGACAAGAAAAAAACAGGGTGCAGACAATATTTGAATTCTTCCCAAAAGAATTCCTCTTTTAAATCCTTCCCTAAAGAATTTATCTGTTAGACTTGGCCAGTCGTCTATTTATAGTCTATTTTGCCTAAAAATAGATACTATTCCTTTCAGTGTGTCTGAAGTGGATTCAAATTAGAAACAACAGTATGTTTTCGGAAAGTATCGGAATGTCCCCAGTCGTTAAAGACAGGAATGTTCCGTACTTACCGAATTGCTGTATGTTCTATCCCGAATAGAGCCCCCAGTTGAAAGTAATCTGCTTCTGAATGCACCCGGATTCCTCCTCCGTCTCAGGCGCCTGGAGAACTTTCTCAATAAGACACACACAGACAGTGTCTCTGAAACAGTTCTGATTTAATCTGGACCATACGGCCTCTTATACACATACATCCACACATATTGGAAACAGATGTGATTCACATATTCACTGTTGCTGGGCAGAATCCATTCCCTTTATGGACATAAGGCTAATGTAACCACATTCTCCCTCTAGTATGATGTCACCCAGCATCCTGTCCTTCATACAGATCATATAGCTTATTCTATTTAACCCTTCAGTTATCATTAAATTTATCCCGTACAGTAAATGCTGTGAATAGAATTAAAAAAAGGGTCTTAGGATACAGCAATGCAAAACATTTTTCTTATGTTTCTTATGTTTTTTTATTGCACAAAAAATGTAAATGCCAAAAAAATGAACTCCAAAAAATGTATAATGTAAAAGAAATAATAAAAGTTAATCAGTAAGTTACCCTATGTGTACTCCAAAATGGCGCCATTAAAACAAAAACTATAACTTGTCCTGCAAAAAACAAGCCCTCATATAGCTACATAGACGGAAATATAAAAAGTTATAGCTCTTGGAATACAACAATGAAAAAATAATTGCTTGGTCAGTAAGGCCCATAACAGACTGCTCATTAAAGGCTGTTTACACCCTTGGAGGGAAATTTATTTAATGATTGCATTTTACTTCTTTTGGTCGCTCTCAGACGAGCGAGTTGCACACTCTGGACTTGGAGTCTGACTATAAGCCAGCTCCCGACCTAACCTTTCAGCACTGCTGGATTGCATAGCATTATATTCATTTATCATGGTATGTAACCCTCACAGTTTTGGAATGTATTGGATAACATTGACCTAATGCTGTCAGTGTTATCCAATACATTCCAGTATTCCGCGTGGGTGAAATGCGTGAGGTGAACGCATTGCACCCACACTGAATCCTGACCCATTCATTTCAATGGAGCTGTGTACATGAGCGATGTTTTTCACGCATCACTTGTGCGTTGCGTGAAAATCGCAGCATGTTCTATATTCTGCGTTTTTCACGCAACGCAGGCGATTTTCACGAATGGTTGCTAAGGAGATGAAAAAAAAGTCACCTAAAAAGTGAACTTTTACACTCATTGGACATTATGTTCCTACAGATGTATACCCATGAAAACATAGCTCCACGTGGACTAAGAATAGGCATTGCCCCCACTTTTCCTGATGATCCAACATTCTCTTATGAATGGAATGATTATCTTGATCAGTGCGCTGCAGGCCTAATGAGAATCATCTCAGACAAAAGGGAGACCCTGGTTAACAAACATATAGAAAAGATTGAAACAACAATGAAAGACCTACAGTATTTTGCCCACCACCCAGATTATACAACAATGAATCATAACCTAACAAATAGAATCTATCAGAGCGAACAGAACATTATAGCTGGCAAAGCAAATAAACTACAAAGGGATAGATTGGATAAGGAACAAGGGAACTACAGGATAACACACAGAAAGAGAACTAACCATAACCCTACAGTTTCGCACACAAACGCGAACATACAACAGATAATGCTACATATGGCCATAGACCAAGAACTAATTATGATGTCAGAACACGCTCGTTTACCAACCAAGCATACAAGAAACCATATAATAATGATACACCAAAAACAGAAAACCCAAGGAAGTATGAAAATTCTAAAAATATGACAAAAAAAGACGTCCCCAACACCTCAGTGAGTGAGATAAATAGCAAGGCACACAAACAATCCCAGGGACACTATACTAACAGTCTCGACTCCCCCCAAAAAAGCAAGATGGAGACCACACCAGGTAGCACAAACAATACTACACTAGAATCAAAACATAAGTATAATCCAATCACTACCGTCACCATAGAGCATACCCTCAATTGCTCCACAAAGAAAAAGGATCTAGATTCATCAACTGACAAATTCTTAGAAAAGTTCAGAGCACCTAAATCAAAATATCTAGATTATAAAAAGAAAAGTCTAATATCAAGGGAACAGGATATAAGGACAACACCTTCTCTTATACTACTTAGCCCCCCAAGCGAAAAAGTCTATACCAGCAAGGCTTCCTTTCGGCTAATAGGAAAGGGTAAAGAAGAAAAAAAATAAACTATTCCGAATTATATATCAGATGATAACATAGATGTGTCAATTTTAACAATACATCAAACTTCAACACAGGAAAACTTTGTGGTAAACGAACCCCTAATTACCATAGACAATACTACGGCAGGTTTATCAGCCCTGGTTCCTTTTTTAGACCATGCCAAACAGTCACGACCAACATCGACCATAACGATGGCAAACAAAGAAAAAATGAACCTGAATGGTCTGAATTCTTCAGTCACCGCATTCCTATTTATCCCATTAACCGTAATCCACGGAAAAGGGCACAGACATGGGCAGCAGACGTAGACTTCCCCGCAAGCTGGACGGGAAAAATCCAGCAAGGCGTTTTATAGGTGTTGTGACTCATCTGGTAAACATCTGGTAAACAAAATCAGTGTATCTGTATTACCAATAATTGTAAGGTTCTACACACGAGGCTCTGCCTCCTCTCCTTTTTTTCTTCCTTTATGCCATTTGCTTTATTATTTTGCATGATAACATGGTTATCATGGAAAATAGTAGCATTCTTTCATACAGAATGCAAAGTCAAATGTCAATTGAGGGTTAAAAAATAATAAAAACATTACTCATCCCATCCACTTGATCGCGCAGCCGGGATCCTCTTCTTTGTTCTTCTTGAAGGACCTGCAAAAGGACCTTCGCTGACGTCATTGCGCTCACCACGTGGTGAGAACGGTGACGTCAGCACAGGTCCTGCTGAATGAAGATAGAAGGTCCTTCTATCTCGCTTTAGGCCTCTTTCACACTTGCGTTGTCCGGATCCGGCGTGTACTCCACTTGCCGGAATTACACTCCGCATCCGGAAAAACGCAAGTGTACTGAAAGCATTTGAAGACGGAACCGTCTTCCAAATGCGTTCAGTGTTACTATGGCACCCAGGACGCTATTAAAGTCCTGGTTGCCATAGTAGGAGCGGGGAGCGGGGGAGCGGTATACTTACAGTCCGTGCGGCTCCCCGGGCGCTCCAGAATGTCGTCAGAGCGCCCCATGCGCATGGATGACGTGATCCATGTAATCACATGATCCATGCGCTTGGGGTGCCCTGACATCACTCTGGAGCGCCCGGGGAGCCGCACGGATGGTAAGTATACTGCTCCCCCGCTCCCCGCTACACTTTACCATGGCTGCCAGGACTTTCGCGTCCCGGCAGCCATGGTAACCACTCTGAAAAAGCTAAATGTCGGCTCCGGCAATGCGCCGAAACGACGTTTAGCTTAAGGCCGGATCCGGATCAATGCCTTTCAATGGGCATTAATTCCGGATCCGGCCTTGCGGCAAGTGTTCCGGATTTTTGGCTGGAGCAAAAAGCGCAGCATGCTGCGGTATTTTCTCCGGCCAAAAAACGTTCCGTTCCGGAACTGAAGACATCCTGATGCATCCTGAACGGATTTCTCTCCATTCAGAATGCATTAGGATAATCCTGATCAGGATTCTTCCGGCATAGAGCCCCGACGACGGAACTCTATGCCGGAACACAAGAACGCAAGTGTGAAAGAGCCCTTAGCTTTGTCCAGGTAAATCTTTCTTCCTGACTTTGGAGGCATTCAGCTTAGACCTCTGGGCCCAGTAGAGCAGGCAGTGCTCTGCTGGCCTAGGCAGGACTCCAAGCATGGGACGAGCTCCCTGCAGCACAACTTTTCCCCAAGGAGGGGAAGGTTAGACTCCGCACACAACCTCTCCCTAAGGAGGTGAAGGTTAGACTGACCTTCACTAACTCGAATTTTTGTTTTTTGTCACAAGTTAGCAGAAATTAATTTTTTTTATTTTTTATTTTTCTTACTCTCTAGAGAGGGCTGGGATGGAATAAAAAGATTCCATTCCAGGCAAACTAGCTCTGCCAATGGTGCCGCCATCTGCTGGTGAACCAGGCATATTACATGAAATACAACAGTTTCATAGAAAATAATGCACACATTATGCAGGACATGATATTAGATGTATAGAATGACACAGGATGCACCATAAAAGATAGTGGAGGGGTAAAAAGAGTGTTAATGCCTTTTGCAGGGCGTTACACTAGCTTTTAAGGGGTTAAGAGGAAGTAAATTACTGAGATTATTTGGTGTTTATTATATATATTTTTTTTTTGTTAATATACCTATAGTTCAGAATCCCAACATTTAGGACCTGGGCCACTGAGGTACTTTGGATCGATGCATTTTATAAAATTGAAATAAATGAGACACGGGTATAAAATATTAAGATGTATTAGCTATGATTATATTGGTAGGAATACCCTTTAACCTCATGCCGACCACCCATAGACTTTAAACATCCGCATATGGTGACAGGTGGGTTCCCAACAGAAAAAGGCAGATGTCTGCCTGTGTTTATACCCATACGCATCAGAAGAAGCAATAGCTTGTTCTGAACTAATGATCCAAAAATTAAGCCTTAAAGAGGACCTTTCATCTGGCAAAAAATTCTGAACTAAGTGTCATGATCTGTACAGCGGCGCCCAGGGATCTCACTGCACTTACTATTATCCCTGGGCGCCGCTCCGTTCTCCTGCTATGCCCTCCGGTATGTTCGGTCACTGGTTTAAAGTAG
The DNA here is from genome assembly GCF_905171765.1 of Bufo bufo. Classification (NCBI taxonomy): domain Eukaryota; kingdom Metazoa; phylum Chordata; class Amphibia; order Anura; family Bufonidae; genus Bufo; species Bufo bufo. Next base: position 91,739,425 of record NC_053397.1, on the reverse strand, counting down.
GAGGAGACTTGGTTATAGTAGAAGGAGACTGCCCTTGTTCTCCTGGGCGTCTTCTTCTCCCAGGCTGTAGTGCTGGCCAATCGCAGCGCAGAGCTCACAGCCTGGGAGTTTTTTTTCTCCCAGGCTGTGAGCTCTGCGCTGCGATTGGCCAGTGCTACAGCCTAGGAGAAGGAGACGCCCAGGTGAACAAGGGCAGTCTCCTCCTACTATTTTTATTTTCCTGATCACTGCAAAAACACGGTAAAATCGCTGCGGCGCAATAAAAAGATCACTTTTGAGGGGCATGGTGAGTTCATAGATTTTTTATTTTTTTGTCACAAGTTAGCAGTGGAATCCAAATGTGTAAAAAATGCCCTGTGAAATCCTAAAGGTGCTCTTTAGAATTTGGGCCCCTTTGCGCACCTAGGCTGCAAAAAAGTGTCACACATGTGGTATCGCCGTACTCAGAAGAAGTTGGGCAATGTGTTTTGGGGTGTCTTTTTACATATACCCATGCTGGGTGAGATAAACATCTCTCTAAAATGACAACTTTGTATAAAAAAATGGGAAAAGTTGACTTTTAGAGAGATATTTCTCTCACCCAGCATGGGTATATGTAAAAATACACCCCAAAACACATTGCCCTACTTCTTCTGAGTACGGCGATACCACATGTGTGACACTTTTTTGCAGCCTAGGTGCCCAAAGGGGCCCAAATTCTAAAGAGCACCTTTAGGATTTCACAGGGCATTTTTTAGGCATTTGGATTCCAGACTTCTTCTCACGCTTTAGGTCCCCTAAAATGCCAGGGCAAAATAAATACCCCACATGCGACCCCATTTTGGAAAGAAGACACCCCAAGGTATTTTGTGATGGGCATAGTGAGTTCATGGAAGTTTTTATTTTTTGTCACAAGTTAGTGGAATATGAGCATTTGTAAGAATAAAATAAAATAAAAAAAAAAACATAATTTTCCGCTAACTTGTGACAAAAAATAAAAACTTCTATGAACTCACTATGTCCATCAGCGAATACCTTAGGGTGTCTACTTTCCGAAATGGGGTCATTTGTGGGGTGTTTTTACTGTCTGGGCATTGTAGAACCTCAGGAAACATGACAGGTGCTCAGAAAGTCAGAACTGCTTCAAAATGCGGAAATTCACATTTTTGTACCATAGTTTGTAAACGCTATAACTTTTGCGCAAACCAATAAATATACACTTATTGCATTTTTTTTTATCAAAGACATGTAGAACAATAAATTTAGAAAAAAATGTATATACAAATGTAGTTTTATTTGAAAAATTTTACAACTGAAAGTTTTATTTTGCAAAAATTTTGGTCAATTTCGATTAATAACAAAAAAAGTTAAAATGTCAGCAGCAATGAAATACCACCAAATGAAAGTTCTATTAGTGAGAAGAAAAAAAGGTAAAATTCATTTGGGTGGTAAGTTGACCGAGCAATAAACCGTGAAAGTAGTGTAGTGCAGAATTGTAAAAAGTGGTCTGGTCATTAAGGGTGTTTAAGCTAGGGGAGCTGAGGTGGTTAACGTGGCAGATTCCTGCCTGTGTCTATATACACACACAGTAGTATCAGAAGAGACTGCTGCTCGTTCTGAATTAAATTCCGATTTTTGCAAAACAGGTTTTTGAGAAACAGAAAAATGTGCCGTTGGACATCCCCTGAGTGCGACCAAACTATAAACTTAGAAATTGTAAAAAAAATTGTAATAGGTTTTTGAGGAAAGCATAATTAGATGTCCCCAAAGTTCGACCAAAATATACCCTGCTACTGGAGCAATAAAATGCACCAGTGACGTAACTAGAAATGACTGGGCACCACAGCAAATTTTGAATGCCTCCCATTCCCAGCTAATTCTTCACAACCTTCACACCTGGGGCTAGTTAGATGAGGCCCAGCAGCCACTCTGTCCATTTCCTACAGTGTCACTGTATATAATGTCATTGTATAATACTGTTGAGGGGGCTCTGACAATAAAATCTTTTAGCTCTCCTCCTGTATGGGGCCCTCTGATTGTGCCCCAATGAAGCCACTTTCCCCGCTTCCCCTATCTTTACGCCTCTGAAATGTGCTTATAAACGGTAGAAAAATCAAATAGGTTTTTGGAAAGACAAAGGTGCAATTTTAGTGTATGCGGCACAATATATGCTGCTAGTGATGCTGGGAAGTTTTTGCACACTTATCAACTGTAGAAGCTTTATAAGGGCTCGTTCACACAAACGTTTTTTGAATTCCATATACGGGCCGTATATGGAACCATTTATTTCAATGGTTCCGGAAAAAAAACGGCATGTACTACGTATGCATTCCGTTTCCGTATTTCAATTTTTCTGTTCCATTTAAAGATAGAACATGTCCTATTATTGCCCGCAAATCACGTTCCGTGGCTCCATTCAAGTCAATGGGTCCGCAAAAAAAAGGAACACATACGGAATGTACTCCGTATGTCTTCCGTATCTGATCCATTTTTGCAGAACCATCTATTGAAAATGTTATGCCCAGCCCAATTTTTTCTATGTAATTACTGTATACTGTATATGCCATACGGAAAAATGGAATGGAACCGGAACCACTACTGAAACAAAAACGGAAAAACGGATCCGGTAAAAATTGCCCGCAAAACACTGAAAAAGCCATACGGTCGTGTGAACAAGCCCTAGTAAGTTTTTGGAAGAAACAAATGCTGGTTTGTGCACATAAAAATATATTCTATCTGTTAAAAGGAGTTGTCTCACTTCAACAAGTGACACTTATCATGTAGAAAAAGTTAATACAAGGCACTTACTAATGTATTGTGATTGTCCATATTGTCTCCTTTGCTGGCTGGATTAATTTTTCCATCACATTATACACTGCTCGTTTCCATGGTTATGACCACCCTGCAATCCAGCAGTGGTGGTCATGCTTGCACACTATGGGAAAAAGTGCAGGCCTCTCTGGTGGCCAGGACCATGAGCGTGCACACAGGCTAGTACTTTTTCCTATAGTAGGCAAGCACGACCACCACTGATGAATTGCAGGGTGGTCGTAACCATAGAAACGAGCAGTGTATAATGTGATGGAATAATGAATCCAGACAGCAAAGGAGGCAATATGGACAATAACATTATATTAGTAAATGGCTTGTATTAACCTCCTCTACATAATAAATGCCATTTGTTGAAGTGAAACAACCCCTTTAAGTGATCTTTGTGCAGTGAAGCAGTCTATATATAATCAGCTCCAAGGCTGGATACAGACACGGTAACTGCCCCTATGACGTCCATAGTGATAAAACATGACTTTTTCTACCTAGCGATTAAATATACCTAGCAAAATTTTTATTTTTCACAATCCTTTCACTGTCCTAGCAAGACCCTAAAATGGCTGACTTGTGTGTCACATTGCCGTCTGTCAGACATAGCAGACACATGCTATCACATCAGTGGCTGATCTCACAATGGCATCTATACGTCAGAGCTAACACAGTGCCTGACAGACCAGGCCATATCCTTCCTCCTGATTCGCTGTCAGGCTGACTGCAAAGCATTGTGGGCAAGCCTGTCAGTGGTGGTCCCATCTGGGGTCATGTGATCTTCCATCCTCATTCTGTCTGTCCTGTTTCCCTCACTAGGGTACTGAATTTTAAAAGTAACATGGCGGATGCAGTTCTGAAAGACTCTTGTGAAGCAAATTATCTAAACGAAGAATTTTTGTAAAATTCACAATGAATCTGACTCATTTAGAACTGATCCATTCATCTCTAAAATGTAGGTGTTTCTATACCTTCACTGAAATTTTGAAATCTTAACCCTTTCATGACTAAGGCCCCTTTCACACGGGCGAGTATTCCGCGCGGATGCGATGCGTGAGTTGAACGCATTGCACCTGCACTGAATACCGACCCATTCATTTCTATGGGGCTGTTCACATGAGCGGTGATTTTCATGCATCACTTGTGCGTTGCGTGAAAATCGCAGCAAGCTCTATATTGTGCGTTTTTCACGCAATGCAGACCCCATAGAAGTGAATGGGGTTGCGTGAAAATCGCAAGCATCCGCAAGCAAGTGCGGATGCGATGCGATTTTCACGCACGGTTGCTAGGAGACGATCGGGATGGAGACCCGATCATTATTATTTTCCCTTATAACATGGTTATAAGGGAAAATAATAGCATTCTGAATACAGAATGCATAGTAAAATAGCGCTGGAGGGGTTAAAAAAATATATAATAATTTAACTCACCTTAGTCCACTTGATCACGCTGCCCGGCATCTCTTTCTGTCTCCTTTGCTGAACAGAACCTGTGGTGACGTCACAAATTAACATTTTGCAAATAAAGTCTTTCCTTATCACTGTCCCTAGTGCCTGTCGCGTCTCTTCCTGCACTAAGTACACAGTAAAGCCTCATGCATATGTCCGTGAAACACGGTCCGTGTGATACCGGCCTGGATTTCTGGTTGCTACTGCCGCCGCAGTGCAGTAATACACTGGTATGATCTATACTAGTTTATCACTGTACTGCGGCGGCAGCAGGAAGCGCACAGTGTCATAGCATCCAATGACGCCGTGCGCTCCTGCACTCAGAAGAAATCCACGGACCGTGTTTCACGGACGTGTGCATGAGGCTTAAAATGGACCAGGCAGGATGAGGCTTTTTATAGGCCTGTGACATCACAGGGGTTGGCTATCTGCTGATTGGCTGGCTGCACTGCATTATGAGTGATTCTTCGTTCCTGGGCTTTTTACTTTCACTTTGTACGATGTGCAACAGTTATTTTGGGACAAAAATGCAATTCATTACAAAAAAGCGCAAGGAAATTCAGATTCATGACTAATCAAAATTTTCCTGAAATTCGGAACGTATTCCACTTGTTCAACTTTGATTCGCTCAACTCTAATCATGTTCTTTTCACTTCATACATACTGTACGTACTTAGTACTTTGTGTTGGTCTATCACATAAAATCCCTACAAAATATATTTAGGTTTGTGGGTTTAACGTGAAAAAATTCGAAAAGTTCAGGGGATATAAATGCTTTTTTCTTTCAGTCTTTCAGTATTTTTATTTTTTCTTATTCTGCCTTAATATTTTTAATGTTTTGATAGTTTTCCATACAGTTAAAGTTTCATTTTACCATAGTTTTTTTTTACAGTGGTAGATGCATTTAAAATGGCAAAGTCAATGGAAAAATGTGGTAATGTCTTTGTACTCATTTTAAATGTTATTATTATCAGAGGTAAGATGGACTGGCTGTAATTGTCCTGTATGTAAAAAGTGATTTGTATAATAGAGTGACAGTGACTATTTTATGTTTCAGAGCCGTGTACTGCAAAGGAAAGGGACATGGCAAGTAATAATATACAACTAAAGTGGAGATCTGATAGAAAGATTTACAGTAGACATGGTGAGCTTATAGCGTTTATTTGTAGACCTGGATATGAAGCTCTTCCTGCCACACAGATGAGAATTACTTGTGATCAAGGAAATCTGGAATATCCAAAATGCTTCAAGAGAGGTAAGTGTCAAACATAGGTGTGTGCACAGAGTGATCCGATTTATTGCTGCTACTACCAAGTAATGCTGCTGCCAGTGTTGTAACCTTGTTACAGGATTGGTTCTGGTACAGTATGTGTGCAGTAAGCTTGGTTCTGTTACTGTATCTACACTCCACACCAGGAGCTGTATGTATTTATGCCATACGCTCACCTACACCCTATACTTATTTGATTATTATATTTACATCCATTTCTTATCTATACATGGGGTGTTTCTAAAAGCCAGAAAAAGTGTGCATTGTATGGTCTCTCCACTTATCCTGTATCCTGACTGCAAATTATTTCACTGCTTAAATTCTTCAGAAGTGTCTTGGAAGATCCTTGTGTGGTGAAAAATGCTGGAATTTTCTCTGAGGATTTTGCTGTGGAGTTAATGCAGGTTTTGCTGCAGATTTCACCCTGTGCATTACAAAGGGTGAAATCTTTGGTGGATTTTCACAGCGTACTGTATATTGATATGCTGTGGATTTAAAATTTGCTCCGCAGGTCAGTTTACGCTGTTAATTTTTTGAGAGTGAATGGTTAAAACTTCCTGATATCCAGAGTGTATCCTACCGATGTGAACGAAACATTACAGAATGTTTAATGTGTTTCATTTTAGTGTAACACCCTCCAGGACCAGGCCACGTATGGTAGCTTCTGTCTTGTGATTTTACCATTATCCTCACCATGATCACACCCCTCTCCTTCTGTTTATCTGCACAGATGCTGTGGTCACTTTTGGCTGCTCCTCTGAGAAGATAAATGGCTGAGATTGGAGTTATTGCTAATCCTGATCGCTGAAGCCAGATGACAGCTGTGTTATACAGTCTGCACTCACTGTGTATGAAGTGGGCTTAGCTCCTGAGTCTGCTCCATATACGTCTTAACGTCTTATGCACCCTATTAACCACTTCATTCATAAATATAAACCAAGGTGCGTGAACTGGTTAAGAGGGTGTTCTCAACTGGGACATGCCATACCTACAGGAAATAAATACATAAATATTAGATGGTTGCATGTCCCACCTCTGTGGAGAATGTACTGTAGGTTCCCTGACTCCTTACCCAACAGGCATCTTCGTCAAGGTAGAGAATGATCAGAGAGGTGGCTTTCTCCATTCACTTCTATAATAGTAACATAAACAATCAACCAACGATTACCTCTGAGTTAATTCTACACCAGGTTGTGGGGCCAGCATGACCTAAGTTCTCCATATTGGGTCAGATATTCATGGCATAACCAAAGGACAAAACATAAATGTCCACATTTGGAATACCTCCATTTTATGATAGATGTAAACAAAATAAATACTGTAATATGTTTGCTATTTTCTTTTCTATTTTTATACCCATCCCTGGCAGCTGCCATATTGTGGACTCAAACCTTCCTGTATTGCCTGCATGGACAGTTTTGCAGAGAGTTTGTATAGCAGCTGCAATAACATAAACCAAGTTAAAAGAGTAAAATGAAATCAAACAAAAAATGCAGATTATTCATTTATCAAGAGTAAAACTTGATTCTAGACTCATGGGTAAAAGATTTAAGTTTTTTTGCCCGGAAGCTGGCACCCCATAAAGTACACTACATAGAAGAAAGAGACTCTACAATATATTGCAAAAACAAAGAGAAAGAGGCAATGAAACTATTGGAAGAACTACAGAAGGAAAGGTAGCGCTATGTACCCTCTATAGTACCCCTACTTTCTACTCCCAGACCTAAATTGACATTTACCCATCCATTTTCACAATACCCCAATATAGACACAATTCTGGAGCTAATCACTAGAGATGAGCGAAGTATTGGGAAATTCGATTTGGCTGCTTCGCTGAATTTTACAAAAAAATTTGCTTCATGACGAATTAGGGTGGGTTGACATCATCGTTATAGATTCCATTCTGAATTTCCGTTATAACATGGTTATAACGGAAAATAAAGGAATAAATAAGACGGAAGTCAAAACTGACACCTTTATGATACGTCATAATGGAAGTCTATGGGCATCATAACGGATCTGTCTGGTTCCCGTTATGTAAGACGGATAACATAGACAGGACTTTTTTTCCATTCTGCATAACGGAAACCAGACGGATCCGTTATGATTTCCATAGACTTCTATTATGACAGAAAGAAAAATAGAATGCCTTTTAAAGGCTTCCTTTTGCTTTCCATCACAGTAGAAGTCTATGGGCAGCATAACGGATCCGTCTGGTTTCAGTTATGCAGGACTGGTCTCCTGCATAATGGAAACCAGGACGGATCCATTATGTTGCCCATAGACTTCTATTATGAAGGATCAAAACGGAATGCCTCTTAAAGGCTTCCGTTTTGTCTTTTGTCTTATGTCTTATGGTTTCTGTAATTTTCCATTATAACCATGTTATAATGGAAGACATAACGGAATCCATAACGCTGCTGTAAACCCACCCTTGCTTTGTTACATCAAGTAGCGAGTGCAATGATAGGAAGCTGCAATAGCGCCGCTCCCCATCATTGTACCCCGCAGATGCCGCGTTCATACATGATCTCAGCATCTGAGATTTAAAACGGTGTGAAATTTACAGAAATAAAAAATTTAAATCATACTTACCTCCTCCATTTGCTCACAATGGGCCGGCCACCACCATCTTGCTTGAAGATGTGGAGCAAAATCTTGCATGGCCCGAGATTACGTTGTCAGGCCGGTCGGCGTAATGACGTCATATGTCACCAAGAAAAAAAGACAATGCAACAGCACTCTGCAAACACAAATAAAGTACAATAATACCATAATTATAGAAAACATTCTGGTGCTAATGCTACACTTATTTTGCTAATTTTTTATTCTTGGCAAATACATTTTGTACAAAATGATTTGGGCCCGTCTGCCAAACATCAAGATGATCTCTATAAGACAGGAACCTAACACTCTAAATAACACTAAATACTACCTCTTATAGAGATCACCTTGACGTTTGCCAGATATGCCCAAATAATTTTGTACAAAATGTATTTGCCCAAAAAAAATAAAAAATTGCAAAATTTGCAAAATTAAAAACCCCAAGAAGTGACCCCACTTTGGAAAGTGCACCCCTGTATGAACATTTTAAGGGGTGGCAAGGGTACTCTTCTGCAAACTGGTGTCTCACAGAAGGCAGAAACACTTATCCAAGGATTTAAAAGCTCTCGGCTGTGAAAATGAACAAAATATAACCAGACCCAAATTTTTCACTTTCACAAGGGGTAAGAGGAGAAAATGCACCCCAGTATGTGTTACCCATTTTCTCCCCATTCAGGAAACACTCCATATGTGCTTGTAGCCTGCTGTATGGGCACAGAGCAGGTAAACTGCAAAATATGGATTTTGCAAGCATCCCTGATTAAACAGACATGGATTTTAGCTGCCATGTCTCATGTTAATAATTCCTGAGGTCCCCAGAAATTAAAAACCCCAAGAAGTGACCCCATTTTGGAAAGTGCACCCCTGTACGAACATTTTAAGGGGTGGAAAGGGCACCTTTGACCAAACTGGTGTTTTACAGAAATGAATATGTAGTGGTTGGTGAAAAGTAGATATGTAAGCTATGTGGACTAAATCAGAGATATAAGGTGGTAAAATTACAGGGTACATCAACGATGAAATTAATCCATGGATGAGTGGTAGATTTTGAAACAATCCTTGATGCACAGGTGAGGTTTTTCAGGGCAGGTTTCACAATGGTAAATGGTGTCTTTCCTTATCTCCCTTTTGAAACACACCCTGCATCTTTTTTGGATCCTTCCCTTCCTCGCTGTTTGGGGGACTTCACCAGGGAAATGTTGCCCTGGTACAACTCTGGCACTGTAACTTGCAGTACTAGGCCCTCCATTGCTTGGTTTGGAAGAATTAGGGCCTTTATCACCACCGCTTAAAATTGTAGGAATGTTCTTGTCTGGCCTCTAGATCTAAATAGCACGTACGCATTAGCCAGCCTATTTGTACCACACTTTTGTTTTTCGTGTGGCACTGTAGAGCTTCAGAACTTGATCTGAAAGATAAACCCCGCCCTGTTGTAGTCCAGAATTCAGTCTGGTTTGGAGAAAGTGGTAGTGGTACCACGTACAGGGGCAGGGGAGCTGGTGTTATTGTGAATGGTGGTTAGCAAAATGACATCCCTCTTCTCCTTGTACTTAACCACTAACATGTTCTCATTGAGGAGAGCACGGCTGTCTAATTTTCTTTGTGGTTGCCCTACCAGGCATCTAGGGAGGCCTTTCTGATTTTTGAGTACTGTGCCGCACGCCACAGTACCTCTGGATGGTAGAGACTGGAACAGTGGTAAACTCATGTAGTAATTATCCACATATAGATGGTAACCCTTATCCAGCAGTGGGTGCAGTAAGTCCCACTCTTTCTTCCCACTAACTCCTAGGACGGGGGGCATTCTGGGTGTTCAATCCGGGTGTGCCTTCCTTCATAAATCCAGAACTTGTGAGTGTACCCAGAGCTACTCTCACAGATTTTATAAGTTTTTATACCATACCTTCCCCGCTTGCTGGGCAGATACTGGCGGAATCTTACCTCCATTTGAAAAGTAATAGGGATTTGTCTATGCAGACATTTTGTTCTGGCGTGTATACTTCTGAAAACTGCGTTGAAGTGGTCAAGGACGGGCCTAATTTTGAACAGATGGTCAAACACAGGTAAACTCATATAGCTAACTACACCCACTTTTCCACCCACATTTCAGTAATAGTGTGAGTGGTGTAAGAATGCAAAAAGTCGCAAAGTTTTTTCGCAAGTTTAAAAAGCTGCAGAAGCCATATTTTGCGACTTTTTGAAGCCAGAATTCTGGAATGAAGGTATGAAAAATCAGGGCCATAGAATTTAAATCCTCTGACTAGGGACGTAATGTAGTAATTATGGAGAACCAAGAATACATTAACATGGCAATGAGACTTCTTGAGAATCCAACAACATATAAAGTCTCAGTAAAGTATCTAAATAACTAAATACACTCCTAATGGAAGCTAAGAGTAAAGCCCTGATTACTAAAGATGAATTTAAATTTAGATATTTGTTTAATCCATATCCAACATTGGCATCTTTTTACGCCATTTCAAAAGTACTTAGGAATAAAAATCTGGTCCCAGGTAGGTCAATTGTAGTGTTAAGCAAATTGAAGCATCCAAAGCGGAATTTGATCCGAAGTTTAGGAAAAATCTGATTAGTTGCAAAGCTTTTCTTGCGCATCATAGTAACTAGACATGAGCGAATTTCTCAAAAATTTTATTTGGTCGGTTCGCCGAATTTTCCGAAAAGATTGATTTGATCTGAATTTATTTGTGGTGAATCGCCTTAAGAAACAGCTATTTTTTTGCTGCAGAGAGACTGTAAAGTGGTGTAGAACACTGTGTCTTGCAGTAACACGCACAGGGAGTATGCTGTGGTAGTAAAACAATACTGTGAGTCAGTATGACACAGAGATGACAGGCATCGCTCTTAAAATCACTTACGGGGTCAACTACGGGGCCAAAAATGACCAAATAACTCAAGCGTCTGTTATAAAGAACCATGCAGAGGCCCAAGATCCTACTATAGTGTGAAAGAGCACACTCCTTTTACACTGTTGTCAGCTGATTCCACATAATGTCTACAGAACCTGTTCTATTAAATGCTTATACAAGTAGAGCCCCGCTGACAGAGTGAAGAGGGTGATCCGTCAGAACAATAACCCCAAAAAAAGTATCCTGTCAGCATTTGGTCAGTAATCCATCAGTATTGCTAATGGCATAAAAAAAACAGGAGTGGATCCAAAACAGAGATGACACGTGAATGGAATCTTTGCATGTCTTCTATGTTTTGTACCCACTTCTGCTTTTGGCTACCAAATCATAAGCCAATTCTGATGCAAAATAGGGACGATTTCATACAGGCCTTACAGCTGCTCCATAAACAGGATCCGTTGTGCGTTTCATTTTTCCTTCCTTCTGACAGATCAGAAGTGTCAAATAAATGATGATGTCAACCAGGCCAAAAAGGCAAAATAGTGGCCCAGTCATGGATAGGGGATGGTGGGAACAGCATGAGAAGTCCACAGAGTGGCCCAGAGCCATAGTGGTGAGGTCACAGCAGCATGAGGAGACCACAGAATAACCAAGTGACATAGTGGTGAGGTGGCAGCAGCATTTGAAGACCACATAGTGGTGATGTGGCAGCGGCATGAGGAGACCATAGAGTGGCCCAGTGACATAGTGGTGAGGTGGCAGCAGCATGATGGGACCACAGAGTGGCCCATTGACATAGTAGTGAGATGGCAGCAGCATGAGAAGACCACAGAGTGGCCCATTGACATAGTAGTGAGGTGGCAGCAGCATGAGGAGACCACAGAGTGGCCCAGTGACATAGTGGTGAGGTGGCAGCAGCATGATGGGACCACAGAGTGTCCCATTGACATAGTAGTGAGGTGGCAGCTGCATGAGGAGACCACAGAGTGGCCCAGTGACTTAGTGGGGAGGTGGGGGGCAATACCAGTACCAGCTGAAGATGGTGGGTAGCTGTAAGAGCACTTGGCAGCAGGTGTGGCAGTGGAATGTGAGCGCAGAGGGCCACCCCCAGTCAGACCTGCGTGAGGTTTGATGATAACGCACATAGGCAGCGGCCAACTGACTACATAGGATGTCTCGATAGTAGTTCAGTTTGTCCTCCCTCTCTGCAGGTGTTAAAAAGGTCCCCATTTTGGACCGGTATCAAGGGTCTAACATTATGGAGAGCTAGTAGTCATCCCTCTGGTGGATGGGGACATTTCAGCTGTCCCTACACAAGCAAGTGAGCATGCATCGGGCCATTTGCGCAAGTTACTTGGAGGGACTCCCTGCCTCCATCTCCACTGCATACTGCCACAGTGTGTCTGGGTCATGTGCCTCGTCTTCCTCATCACCCTGTAGCTCCTCTGGCTTTTCCTGCTCCTCCTCTCCTGTCACCTGTGTAGAAAAAACACCAATTTCTCTAGGCTTGAATGTCCTCCTCCTCCTCCTCTAGTTCAGTCCCCACAGGGCTCATGTGGCCATGAGATGTAGTCGCCACGTCTCCTGTTCCCTGGCCAGCCAGATTTAGCAGCATCTGTTGCAGAACATGAATCAGTGGAATGACGTTGTTCATCCCATAGTCCTGGAGACTGACAAATAAAGTGTCTAAAGTGCATGCAAAGTTTCCTGGCCTTTTTTAGGATGTCTTGCAGATAGGGTGAAGACTTCAGGAACAGCTTTACAACCATACTAAACAGGTGCACCATGCAGGGCACATGGCTCAGCCCTCCTTGATACAGCACCGACACCATGTTCTTCCCGTTGTCGGTCACCATGGTTCCGATTTTGAGTTGTCGAGGAGAAAGCCAGGATTCGATTTCTTGATGAAGGACTTGGAGCAGTTCCGCCCCTGTGTGACTCTGTTTGCCCAGGCAAACTAGGTGCAGAACAGCGTGACCTTGCCGTGCCCTCCACATGTGGTATGCTGGAGGAGCACTATGAATTTTCCCAGCAGTGGAGGCTGAGGACACAGTGGAGGATGAGGAGGCAGATGCAGACATTGTCGCAGGACCAACGGCGTGAGAACATAGAGGCGGAAGCGGCATCACCTGACCAAATTGCTGGTGTGGCTGGGCAGGAACCACATTTACCACATTTACCCAGTGGTCCGTAAAGTACATATATTGTCATTGACCATAGTTACAGCTCCACATGTCGGTGTTGCCGTGCACTTTGGCAGACACTGACAGGCTCACGGACTGGCCCACCTTCTGTTCTACATATGTGTGCAGGGCTAGTACTGCCTTTTTGGCAAAAAAATGATGGCTTGGGACTCTCCACCTCGGCTCGGCAGAAGCCATCAGTTCTCTGAATGGTGCAGAGTCCACCACTTGGAAAGGGGGGGACTGCAGCACCAGGAACTTGGCCAGGAGCACATTTTGCTTCTGCGCCGTTGGATGAGTGCACGCATACTGTTGAATCTTGGCAATCGCTTCGGTGATCGATTGCTGAAGGAATGACTGACAAAGAATAGGAGTACGAGGAGCAGGAGCATCAGGAACAGCAGATGATGGGAAGGACAGACAGCTCCCTTCGGCTGAAGTGGTGGAGCCTTGACTGCATGAAAGTGAATGCATGCCACTGGGTGATGTAGCGGTTGCTGCAGCAGGCTGGACCACCATATCAGAGCCACAGTTCTCCCAGGCCACTTTATGGTGACGCTGAATGTGTTGACGCAGGGCCGTGGTGCCGACCTCGGCACCCTGACCACCTAGCCTTCTGCCTACAAATTCTGCACATGGCCATGTTCACCTCCTCCGGTGGCCTAACAAAAAATTGCCACACCGCCGAGTATGGCATTTTCGCCCCAACACTCTGCGCTGACTGCCTGCTAACGCTGCCTCCGTGAACACCCGCACTGCTACTTTCCCGTCTGGTAGGCTCCTCTGAAGTAACTTAAGCAAGGAGGAATCATGACTTCAGATGGAAAAAAATACGAATATTCTAAAAAACCAATATATTCGATATAGTGCTATATATTTGTTTTTTCGAATATTTGTAATATTCTAAAACAAGAATATATAGCAATATAGTGAATATTCACAAAAAAACGAATGTAGAACAATTTAGCTAATATAGTGCTATAATCTTTTTTTTTAATAGTTTTAATTTTTTTCCAAACTGAACTTCAGATCAGAAAAAAATTACAACTATTAGACAAAGAAGATTATAGCACTATATTAGCTAAATTGCTCTATATTAGTTTTTTTTTTTTCCGAATATTCGCTATATTGCATTATATTCTTGTTTTTGAATATTACGAATATTCTAAAAAACTAATATATTTGTTTTCTAGAATATTCGTCTTTTTTAAAAAAAAATCTGTACAGTTCCACTTTGGCATACTCCTCCCCGACAAGCGTCCCCGTCACCATGGGATCGCCTGGGGGTTAGAATATACCATCGGATCTGAGTTTTCACGATCTCATTGATTCTCATTACGAAAATTTGCATTACGAAAATTTGCATTACAAAAATTCTCATTACAAAAATTCTCATTACAAAGATTCGCAATCAACACTACTCCTAACGAAAATTCAAATTCGCGAATATTCGATGAATATTCTACGAAATATCGCAAATTCGAATATGACCCCTGCCGCTCATCACTAAAAACAAGCCCATATATGGATGTGTGAACGGAAAAATAAAAAAGTTATGGCTCTGGGAAGATAAGGAAGAAAAATGAAAATGCAAAAACGAAAAAACCTTGGGTATTCAAAGGGTTAAGTCACCGGTTCTATTTTTAATGCAAGAAAAAAATTTGAACGCAAATATAAATTAGACATTGTGAAAATAGGTATTGGCCAATGGCTGTTGGCTACAAAGCACAAGCTTCCCCAGAACCCTGAATGGCAATATTTTGTAGCTATGTTTCACTACTTTATATGTTCATTATCACAAAATCTTTGTGACTATTTTAAATGGAATCTGTAACCTCAGACCAGTTGTTATTAACTACAATACTACATGAAGACTTCTGCTTCTGAGTTCAGATCAGCCTATTCTTAACCTCGTTTCCATGCTGCATGTCCACAAACCATCTGTGTAATGCATTGAGAGGATTCCTCTTGGAGTCCTCTTCATCATGTTTGTGTACTCCATGTATTACACCGATGGTTTGTTGGCACACTGTGTGGGAGCGAAGGTGAGTATAGAGATACAAATGGCTGATATGAGCTCAGAGGTACTATCCACGTGGTACTGTACGCAAGTGTGAAAGTAGCCTTATCTGATGTGACAGGTTCCTTTCATCAGAATATACTCAGTTTGAATGGAAAGGCCCTGATTTCCCTGACTCTGAGCACCTTCTCCTAGGATTATATCCAAAGACAGCATTTGTTATTTTTTTCTTAAAAACAATCCAAAAATTATCCCTTTTTGGTCACAGATCTCTTCTGATTTAAAAATTGTTGCCACCACGTTGAACAAATCATGTAGTAAGTTTTTTATTTGAAGAAATTTCAGTCTTTTGGGAAATTTTTAACAAATTTAATTTGTGTAGAATCAATCCGCTCATCCCTTGTGCCTAATGAATACACATCAGTAACAATGTAAATTAATATTTATGTTCCAGGTTTTTGTGTATTACAACAATCGACTATGCTTGCCAATAATATTCATTACAATCTGAGCACTGTAGTGGACCATGGTCAAACAATCCTATTTCAGTGTAATGACGGAATGATGGCAGAAAATAAACTTGAAGCCAAATGTGAACAGAGAAAGATAAACTATCCGAGATGTACTGCTGCAAGTAAGTCCTCTGTATATGCATGCACTGTACTTGACATTCACTAAATAATTACCACAATCAGACTGTTTATAAATGGCACTCTACTGACAGCAAGGAAGGGGAGCACTGCTTACCAATGTTCATAATATTTAATTTCTCTGCTTAAGGCATTCATAACATTTTTCATATAAAACATTTATGGGAATACTCATTTTAATAGGTAGATTACATGGAAAATAATTACCTATATACTGTGTGTAGATTTGACAATGAAGCTTTCAGAAATAATATGCATTTTCTATCTAAGGCCTCTTTCACACGGGTGTGTCTGGATTTGGTCCGGATGCGTCCCGGTGCATTGCGGCAAACTCGCCCGAGTAGGAATGCAATTGCAGTCAGTTTTGACTGCGATTGCATTCCAATGTTCAGTTTTTATCGTGCGGGTGCAATGTGTTTTGCACGCGCGTGATAAAAAACCGACTGTGGTACCCAGACCCAAACTTCTTTACAGAAGTTCAGGTTTGGGTTAGTTGTAGTGTAGATTGTATTATTTACCCTTATAACATAGTTATAAGGGAAAATAATAGCATTCTAAATACAGAATGCATAGTACAATAGGGCTGGAGGGGTTAAAAAAAAAATATATATATTTTAACTCACCTTAATCCACTTGTTCGCGCAGCCCGGCTTCTCTTCTGTCTTCATCTCTGAGCAATAGGACCTTTGATGACGTCACTGCGTTCATCACATGGTCCATCACATGATCCATCACCATGGTGATGGATCATGTGATGAGCGTAGTGACGTCATCAAAGGTCCTATTGCTCACAGATGAAGACAGAAGAGATGCCGGCTGCGCGAACAAGTGGATTAAGGTGAGTTAAATTTTATTTATATTTTTTTAACCCCTCCAGCCCTATTGTACTAAGGGGAAATAATAATGATCGGGTCCCCATCCCGATCGGCACTTAGCAACCGTGCGTGAAAATCGCACCGCATCCGCACTTGCTTGGCGTGAAAATCGCACCGCATCCGCACTTGCTTGCGGATGCTTGTGATTTTCACGCAACCCCATTCATTTCTATGGGGCCTGCGTTACGTGAAAAACGCACAAAGAGGAGCATGCTGCGATTTTCACGCAATGCACAAGTGATGCGTGAAAATCACCGCTCTTGTGCACAGCCCCATAGAAATGAATGGGTCAGGATTCAGTGCGGGTGCAATGCGTTCAACTCACGCATCGCATCAGCGCGGAATACTCGCCCGTGTGAAAGGGGCCTAATAGTATTAGAGCTGAGCCAATTTCTTGAAATTCGTTTTGTCTCCAATTCATCTAATAAAATAAAAAAATAATCAATTCATGTTCAAATCAATTCTACATAAATAGCAGTTGCTTCAATTCCCCTGAAAATTGGTATATGATATAACACTCTCTAGTCACCCTCTAGTATCTCTTTTTTAATTTTGTATACATTTTTTGCTGTTTTATTCCCCCTCCCTAAGCTCTTGAATTCAATAACAGCAATAGCAAATAATATCAGCGTGACACTGTCATACATAGCTATGGGTAAACGCTTGTTTGAGAGTGTTAAAAAACAGCATGATATAAAACACACTGCAATGTTGCATGTATTATGCTTTTTTATACTACAAAGCTCACAAAAAGTAGGTGGTATTTAAACACAAGTGGCTTGCTAGTACCGAGTGTCCAAAAATTAGGATTTAAAGAGGAAAATGCTTGCCCCTGTGTATATACACACATTAATGTCAAAAGAAAGAAAGGCTTCTTCTGCACAAGTATCCAAAATCATGCTTTAAAAAGGACCGAATGCCTGCCCATATTTCTAAATGCACAAGTGATAATTGTCAAAAGAAAGATTGTCTTTTTCTGCACGAGTGTCCAAAAATGGTGCATTATCAGAGGCAGAAGCCTGCTCATATTTATACATGCACAAGTGTTAATTTTCAGAAGAAAGAGTGGCTTGATCTGAATGAGCCTAGAAAAATTCTTCCTTGGTATCGGCAGTATGGGTAACAAGGGTCTTCAGATATGGTAACGGTAGGTGTCGGCAAGTTGCATACAGAGTGTTTCCTAGTAATAAAGTAATTTGACTTCTCTTTCAGCAGGAAGAAAAAATTTCCCCATTTTGCTTTGATAGCAAAGGTCTAAAAGCATGGCTATCCTTTTAATCATCAGACTGCTTGATGTCAATGATATGCCTTTCAGTGCATAAGAAAAAGAGCATACATCTTGCCATTCTGGCCAGTGTGCCCAAAGAGCCAGTTCTTTCTAGCTCTGCCCTCCACTGAGACAGTTGGGTGTCATCATAACCTGTGTCATCATCATCAGCATTCTATTTCTCCTTCACCTAGGACTTCAGTGACAGTGTAGCGACAGACCTATTTTGTCTCTAAGTTCATGAGAGCATTCCTTGTCACGTAAGAATGGCTGAAATGCAAGACGAGTCTCCTGAACATTGTAGCACATTGCGCAAGCCACTGTACTTTTATAAAATGCATTACAGAACAAGATTAATGAAATGCGCCATGCAAGGAGCATGTGTTATTTCCCCCAGGTTCAGGGTGGCCATAATGTTGTGACCATTGTTGCTGACCACCTTACCCAGTTGGAGTTGGCTGGCTGACAGGCAGTGGGATATTTGCTGCTTGATGTAGTTTAGCAACTGCTTACCTGTATGGCTACTCTCGGCTAGTCCAATAACTACAACATTGCATGGAAACGCTTGACTTATGATAGAAAGGAAGAGGTCTGGGAGTGACGCTGTGCCCTGCTGCTTTTGGGGACAAGAGAGTGTCTATGTAAGAGGAGGTTCAGGAAGTGGATACATACCTGCTCTGGGAGCCAGTCCGACTAAATCGAATGTGGTCAAATGTACCAGGCCTTGTTGCTGGGGCACTGTCTGGCTGATGCCACAAAAACATTAACTCAGTAGGCCTTGGAAGATATGTACTGTGTCTGCCTGTAAATAACCTTGCTGTACAGTGAGAGTAGCCCACGTTTCCTGGTGGTGAGAGACGTACAATGCAGGAATGACTTTTTGGACAAATAATGTCTAGTAGCTATCTTCCAGCGAGGCTGAGTGCACACCATCAGCTCCCTAGGCAGCAGAGTTTACTAAATGGTACAGCACTGTACCACCAGAAACTTGGCCAGGTGGGAATTAAGCTTGCACACCAGTTGTTTGCTGGCCATGCATTTCGTTGACTAATGACTGACAAGGAAGCGAAAGAGGAAGAGAAGTGTGAGAAGAAGAAAGTAATGTTGACACTGAAAGACACCATACTGCCTGGGTGCTGCAAGAGACAATGAGGAAACTTTTCTACTGATAGCTGGCTGCCACCTCTATTTGCTGAAAGTATGGGGTGATGCCGCTTCATGTGCTTCAATAGAGCTGTGGTGCCTATGTTTATGTTTGGCTGTCCATGGCTTATTTTACTCTTGAAGAGCTTGCACGGGGCAATGCTTCTGCATAGGAAAATGCTGCCAGACAGGAGACACTTGCACAGAGCTAGAGGCAGTTTCGCTTTGCTTAACTCAGGCACATTTTGGGCCTAATGTACCCACAGTATCAGTGGAATAACCATATCCCTAAGCAAATACGGCCCTGGCAGTTCTTTGGGAGGTATGTCATCTCTGCTCTTTATTGCTGCCAGTGCCACCACCCTCCTGTCCTGATATTGCCTCCTCCTCATTCTCAGCACCCCGCTCTGGCTCCCAGTTCCTGTCTAACACACAATCATTATCCTCTTCAGGGTAGTCTAAATGCTGACTGCTCTCACACAAGTGATCTAAAGGGAGACTCTCTTGACTATCCTCTGTAGGGCCTGGTGGGATTTTGTTTCCACTTCTATGAAAAAGAATGGACAGTGAAGACATACAGGATGGCACTAAAAGGCTTCTCTGGGGCTGAAAGGAGGAGGAGAAGGAGGAATTCTGTGACCCTTGGCTCCAAGGCATGGTGTCAGACTGAGAAGTCATCTCCACATCATCCTGCTTTGACTGAAAGGAGGAGTGAGCCATCCAATTCACAATCTCATCCTCTTTCTTCTCAGTGGTAATGATACACCCTTCTGTATACAGGGAAAATTGCGGCCTACTACTATAACTGCTACTTCGGGTCGGATAGCTGGTGCTGCTGCTACTACTAGCCACATTCTGCCCTTGGCAGGACAAGGCAGGCCCTGGGTGTTTTGTTTGGAACCCTTCCATATTCCTGACATTTTTGGCTTAACGTATAGTCACACAAAGTATGAAACGGTTTGCAAGTCTGTTTTCTGGAACTTAAAGACAGAGAGAAGCAATAAAATGTCCTCATCTTTCCACAAACACATTAAAGACATTAGTACTAACAATTTACTTTTGAAATAATGCAGTATTGGCACCACTAACAGATTTGGGCTTAATGTCAAATTCATAAAAAAAGATTTCTCAACTGTAAAACAGAATTTGCCAACCTACTATGATATGATGTCCCTCTCCTTCCACAACACAACAACACTAGAAATGTCCTGACACAGATTTTTGGACTAGTATTTCACGTTTTCACTCAGAGATTTAAAATGCTACCCACCAAATTGGAAAATTGGAAAACACCCTTTGCACTCTTGAATAAGAATTGAAAAGGTAAAACATTTCTGTATTGATATATTGAGAGCAGGGTGGGTGGCTGTTCCCCATGGTTCCATGCTGGGTTTTGGCTGGGATATAAAAACCCAGCCAGCACGTTCAGCTGGTGTGGATTATCCTCCATGACAGAGAAGCTGTGAAGTCTGTGTCTTGAGAGCCGCATGCTGGGGAAACAGGCCTCTAAAGCCTGCTGTGGACTGCGGGTGGAAAACTACTGACCAGGTGAAGGTTTTTTGCACTGTGGACTTTGTGTGGTGTGAACAGGCACCAAAACTGAACACCGTTACTTTTGGCTTGTTTTTCCTATTGTGTGAAAAAAAGACTGAACTTTGCTTTACATCCGTGTTTTTGCCTCTGTACTGTGTCCGCTTACCCTGCCTACCAGAGCGAATCCCCACATTGGATATTGTAAGCCGCACTTTTAGGTAAGTTTATCTGCCCTTAGGGTTCTCTAACATCGCCCAATACTTGGCCAACAGTGAGTTCCATTTGACTAAACACAAGTCCATTAGCATAAATTTAAAGGACCAATGCTAACTGAAAAGAGGTTTTATGATTACTATTATGATTGTTGGTCCTCCAAATGGTGGCATCTTTACATTGGTCAATTATTTATTTGGGAAATAAATGTAACTATTGTCTCCCAATATTCTGTCAATTGCGTGCAAAACCAAAACATGTGTAGGTGATCGGCCCAAAATGCATTACACCGTGGACAATTAGACGTGTTTCTCACCCCACATTTATTAAGCCATATAGGTGTAATATATATTCTGTGTATAATATTAAATTGAACTAATACGTGATTAAAGTTAGGTGACACTAACCTTAAGATAGTTGTTATTTTCCCCATATCTATCTATCTATCTATCTATCTATCTATCTATCTATCTTATTTTCCCCATATCTATCCCAGGTGTCTATCTGTAATAATGATTTCCCCTTTACACTAGCTAGTGCTGAACATAATTGTAAATATCTAAACCATGATAAGTTAGTTATAAGTTCTCTTTGTGTCAGTTCCAAAAATGAATATATATTTCCATTATTCATCACTTGTGCAACATACAACATATATTTTTCTTGCCAGAATTTCTCTTCTGCTAGGTTATCTAACTCCTGTAAATAATAATTGTGCCAGAGAGGTGTACAGTAAAGCGATCCTTTTATTGCAAACCATGCTCTAATAGTGCTCCATGACTTAGTAAATAGCTTACTAGTTTCCCTATATTCCTGTTGAACTCTGGCTAGTGACCCAGACTCTAATAATACAAACATATTATCATATGTAGAGTTACTCAATAGATGCCTGCAGAGAGGGCTTTCTTCCCAATGTTTATAAAGCCAAAGCTGTGAGGCTATAAAATACCCCTTAAAAAATGGGAGATTTAGTACTCCGTGCTCCATCTGCATATGAAAATATTTCACTTTAAGCCTAACCCGCTTTCTTCCCCAGAGTAAATTGTGAATAACTCTCTCAATTAACTTAAAGAATTTATCCTCAATCCATCCTGGGGAATTTCTGAGGATATATGTAACGGTCGCGTACACACACACACAGGGGGGAGGGAAGTGACCACTCCGCTCCATCGTCACCCCTGGCCCTGCCTACTTGCTTCGCAAGTCGTAATGACAGGGGACAACTGGACGGCAATAGCCCTTTCAGTGGACCAGGTACTGTAAAGAATTACGCACTCTCCTGACATCCACAATCTTAGACAGCACATACTCCACAGAATCATTAACAAGAACCGGCGGAGGCGTGGTTTGCGATCGTACAACAGGTTCAATCTATTTTTAAGCAGAGATTTGTGAAACACATCACGAATGTGGAACGACTCGGGCAGTTCCTACCTAAACGATACCGGGTTAATCACCTCTGTAATTTTATACGGCCCTATAAAACGAGGAGCACATTTTCTAGAAGCTACCTTGAGCGAGAGATTCTTGGAGGACAACCACACCTTATCCCCAACCTGAAAGTTCACCCCCTTAGAACTTTTCCTATTGGCCTTGATTTTCTGAGTATTCTGAGCCTTTTCTAGGTTAGATTAAACCCGAGCCCAAACTGTGCACAGTTCAAAGGAGACCTTATCCGCCTCGGGGTTAGAGGAGGAGACGGATGACCCAGAATGAAAACGAGGATGGAAACCATAGTTACAAAAGAACGGGGAAACACCAGCAGAATAATTAACACGGTTATTCAGAGAAAATTCGGCCAACGGAAGGTATTTAACCCATAATTGCTGGTCATCAGCAAATATGACTTAAGGAATTGTTCCACAGACTGATTGAGGCGTTCAGTCTGCCCATTACTCTCAGGGTGCTAGGCGGATAAAAGAGAATGAAATCTGGCATTTCTGACAGAAAGCCCTTCAAAACTTGGACACAAACTGCACACCCCTGTCAGATACAATATTCTCCGGAATACCATGTAAACGCACAATCTGTTTCACAAATATAGACGCCAGAGTTTTAGCATTTGGGAGTTTAGACAGGAAAAAAATGCTAAATTTTGCTAAACCTATTGACCACTACCCAAACCACAGTCTTACCCTCCGCAGGTGGCAGGTCAGTGATAAAGTCCATTGAGATATGGGACCATATCTCAAACACCACCACCACCAC
The DNA here is from genome assembly GCF_905171765.1 of Bufo bufo. NCBI lineage: Eukaryota > Metazoa > Chordata > Amphibia > Anura > Bufonidae > Bufo > Bufo bufo. The sequence goes on along the minus strand of NC_053397.1, from coordinate 91,716,348 downwards.
CATATCCCCTCCGCTCGAGTCAGAGGAATTTTTTTCCCAAACATTCCAAGACCTTACCGATGCACAGCCATTCTTGGCATCGGATCAGGAAAAGGAGGTATCAACGGTCGCCACCCAGCAGTCTGACGACAGTACCCAGATCAGCCCAAGTAGGGTGGTCCCCGCTTTTGCTGCCTACTGTGAGATCTCTAATGTCAGTGGTGGTGAAGGTTACGAATCCGATGATGACGTGTCGATGGACGTCACGTGGGTGCCCACAAGAGAGGAAGAGAAGGGGAGTTCAGAGGGAGAGACGGAGCAGCAGATAGGGAGGAGAAGCAGGCAGAACTTAAAGTGCACAGGAGGCAAAAAGCTGACTGCTAATGTATCTGGAACTAAACATCCACCATGCACGGTCACATCTGGCGCTCCCAGGACGCTGGCACATGGCTCCGCAGTGTGGGCTTTTTTTAATGTGTCCGCTGCTGACAATAATGTTGTCATCTGCAGCCTGTGCTGTCAAAGCATAAGTCGTGGTAAGCCCAACACTCACCTAGGGACGACCGCCTTAAGAAGACACCTGGCCTCCCATTACCAAGCCCAGTTGGAGCAACACAGTCAGAACCCACAAAGGCATACTCCCGGCGCTCACCGTCCTGCCTCTTCTCCTTCTCCTCTCTCCTCCCAGTTATCCTCTACTCCACCTTCCACCGTGCCATCGTCGCATTTATCTGGAAAAAGGCAGGCCTCCTTGCCCCAAATGTTCGAGCGAAAAAAGATGATGATGTCGGATAATCCTCTTGCCCAATGGCTGATCGCTGGCTTGTCAGAACTGCTAGCCCGCCAACTACTGCCATATAAACTGGTGGACTCGGAGGCCTTTAAAAAATTTGTGGCCATTGGAACACCGCAATGGAAGGTCCAGGACATCTTGCGGCAGGCCAGGAAAATCTCTGGCCATTTTAGAAGCTCTAACATAGCCAAGGCTCGCCTTGCTGACATTCAGTGGCGACACCACCTTCCCATCAGACATCTGATTTGTGACTGCCTGACGAGATGGAACTTCACCTTGTATATGCTTGATAGGCTGCTCCAGCAGAAACGTGCAGTTAATGACTACCTGTACGAACTTTGCGGCAGGACAGGTTTTGGGGATTTTTTTTTTTTTTTCACCACGCATGCGCATAGGCGAAAATTACATTGCCGATATTTCGCATTGAAAAAAATAATGAATGGAAATCGCAAATTTGAATAATACATCTGGTATGTCCCTGTCCATGTTGTGGGACTATTTGTGCACGTCTAGTATTTGGTGGCTGCAAATATGACCTGAAGGTATTCCTGGTTCGCCGGCCTTTAAAGTGAATAGGGCCTGCCGCGAAAACTTGCGGTTCGCGAACATTTGATCCCGTTCGCGAACCGTCCTGGCTGATGTTCGTCCATCACTAAATATCAGGGTGTATCTGGTCTTTAGGTTGCCTTGCCTTGGGAGATTTGACGGAGAGTATCTTCTTAGGACACTGGTTAATCCAATGGTCAGGATCTCCGCAGTAAAAGCAAACTCCACGTCTGCAGCGCAGATCCCCTCGGGTCATGCCAACATGGATGGGTTCTTCGGAAGAGACCTCAGCTCCATTCGTGGTACAGACCTCAGGCTGGACCACCACCTGAGAAGAGAACTATCATTCCTGTCGTCTCTCTCTAACCCGACGATCGAGTCGAACAGCTAGGGTCATCATCTCCTCTAGAGTGTCTGGAAGCTGATAACTCACTAGAAGGTCTTTCAGGTTATCAGACAAACCTGACCTGAACTGACTCTTAAGGGCTGGTTCATTACAACCTGAGGGAACACACCACCTTCTAAATTGGGTGCAATACTCCTCCGCGGGTTGATCGCCCTGAACCAGTGCCTTAAGAGCAGTCTCGGCTACCAGGGCCCTGTCAGGGTTCATCATACAGGGTACCCAGGGCCTGAAAAAAAAACTCTACTTATGCTAAACAACTGGCATCAGCTGGTAAAGAGAACGCCCACTCCTGTAATCGGAAAATTACAATGCCCACACGTTGACTCTCAGAGCCGGAGGACAAGGGGCGCAAACGGAAATAAAGTTTACAATTCTCCTTAAAAGAATGAAACTTCCTCCGGTCTCCAGAGAAGGGTTCTGGAAGCTTAATCTGCGGCTCCATATGGGGACTGGAGGCGCGAGGAGTGGAAGAGCCTTGTCCTAACTCAAAAGAACTGAGCTTTTCCCCTAGCTCCTGCACTATCTGCATTAGGTTAGAAACGTGATCTGTCAGGGTCACCAGAGGATTCATGATACAGTGGTTTGGTAGGGCCTGTTATTCTGTAACGTTCGCGTACACACACACACAGGGGGAGGGAAGTGACCACTGCGCTCCACCCTCACCCCTGGCCCTGCCTACTTGCCTCTCAAGTCCTAATGACAGGGGACAACTGGACGGCAATCCCTAGCTTGGAATAAGTGCAGGGAGGACGGACCAGACAAACAACAGAACGTAAACAGACCAAGTCAATGCCAGGAGAGCAACGAAGTACAAATGGAGCAAGCAGAGAATAGTCAGGAGACTATTCATAAATATCAGGAGAGTCGTGAAGTACCAAAGGAGTCAGCAGAGGATCGTCAGGAGGAAGCCAGGGTTAGAATACCAGGAGAGCAGCAAAGTACACAAGGAGCAGGCAGAGGATCGTCAGGAAATCAGCAGAAGGTAAGTACGCCAGGTCATACAAAATCACAGATGGAACCTAAATAACAGGCAACCTGTGGCCAGCAGGCTGCCTGTTTAAATACTGATTAGCAGGGGTCATGTGACGTGGTCAGCGTCACATGACTCACCCTGCTGCAAATGGCTGAGCACCGAGTGCCCAGCTCGGTGCTCAGGCTTAATCTGGTTGCTGGGGAACCGAGGACACCGGCCACGCTCAGGAGACGTGCGCGGCCGGGTCCGTCCCGCCCCCCCACCACCTAGGAGACGAGGACGCTGCACGCGTCCTTGCTCCTGTACAGAGGCGGGTCGCCGTCGGCGCTGCGGAGAGTAAGCGTGCCCCCGGCGCCCCGTGACAATATAGAGGAGTTGGGGTAATATCACCATTTTTACCAGAGATATTCGGTCAGCTCTGGATAAAGGATGTCAAAGCCACACCATCACCTTTGACCTCAATTTGCAAATCAACGGAATCAGGTTTAACTGTACAAATTGTTCCACTTTAGGGGATATCATCACGCCCAGATATTCAACAGTGAACAGGCTTCAGTATACTCAAGGACCCTTCAATAGGATATTCAGGTCTATCTACCGGCATAAGTATTGTTTTAGACCAGTTAATATCGAAACCTGAAACTGACCCAAAAGTATTACCTATCTGGATAAGTTTGGGAAGTACGGTATTAGTGTGGTCTATAAAAAACAAAACATCTTCAGCGTATAAAGAAATACGGTCGTCTGGTCCAAGTATTCTAAACCCTTTAATCCTGGGGTCCTGCCTAACTTTGGCAGCAAGGGACTTGATGTATATATCAAATAGCAATGAAGTGAGAGGGCAACCATGACGGGTACTCCTACTCAACGGAAAACTCTCCGTCAAGCTCCCATTCATATTAAATCTTGCCCTAGGGGATCTATACAAGAGCTTGATCATATGAATAAATCTGGTACCAAATCCCATCTTCCCCAGAGCTTTCCAAAGGAATCCGTACTCCACTCTGTCAAATGATTTAGATGAGTCCAGCGACAGGATGGACTGAGACCCCCCGGAAGACTGCATATTAACAAATAGACGATGCAGGTTATAATGCATACCCTTCTTAGGAATAAACCCATTTTTATCGGGGTGTATAATTGCTGTAATGACCTTGGATGACCTTATAGCCAGAATTTTTGAGAGTAGCTTCATATCTGTATTTAATAAGGAGATAGGCCTATATGACCCCATATCTAGTGGGTCCTTCCCCTTTTTCAGTATTAATGTTATTACAGCCTCTGTCATTGGTTCTGTGTCATGCCCTGCTCAGGTTATGTGCGGAGGTCTACCAGGTTAGCAGCACGTGTGTAGTTTTTTTTGTTTGTTTTGTGTATTGAGTTAAGCTGTATCCGCCTCCCTTCAGGTGCACTGGGTGGGGTCGTTTGTGTGAGTTTAAATGACGACCCTTCCCAGTGTCCTGTGCGGGTTTTAGCTTCTGTCTTGTTCTGTGGAAAGGTGGATTTGCTGTTTCTGCTTTGCTACAAGATAAGTTGGTTTTGGTTTCCTTTTTGTGTTCTGTCTAGGCTGTTAGCGAGACACCTGCCTCCTCCAGGACCTGAGAAAGCAGGCTGCCTCTTTCCCCCTTTCCACCATCTCAGGGACTTTAGGGAATCTTCAGCCTTAGGCACGGGGGCACGTTAATTCCCATCTTTAGGGTCTTAACGTGGGCACAGAAGTCCAGGGAGAGCTTCTGGCCTAGACGCTTGTTTTGAGGTTTTCTGTGTGTTTATTGTATCTTGTATCCTACCCACCGTGACATTATAACCCACCCATACCTAGACTGCCATTTCTCAGCTGCTTTGAGATGAAGTCAATTGATGCGTTAGTTGATTGCATACAGGGATTATCCCTAGAGGTTTCTGATCTGCGTAATTCTTTCACACGGTGTCAGAATGCTCTGGCGTCAGGTGCTATAGGAGGAAGTCAAATTTATGGGGAGCCTAGAGTCGCTCTCCCTGATAGATTTTCACGGGGTGTGGATGACTTTATCCGCTTTAGAGAATCATGCAAGCTGTATTTTCAGCTGAGGCCGTCTTCATCTGGTGATGAGAGTCAGAGAGTAGGGATAATCATATCCCTGATCAAAGTGGACGTGCAGTCCTGGGCCTTTTCTCTGCCAACCGGTTCTCTGGCCCTCCAGGTGGTGGATGAATTTTTTAAAGCCTTGGGATTAATTTATGATGACCCAGATCGGGTCTCGATGGCGGAATCTAGGTTGCGTAATTTATTAAAAGGTGAAGATTCTGCTGAGGCGTACTGCGTTGAGTTTAGGAGATGGGCTACGGAGTCTGAGTGGAATGACCCCGCGCTATGTAGTCAGTTTCGTCAGGGGTTGTCTGAGAGATTGAAAGATGCCCTCGCTTTTCATGAGTATCCTGACACGTTGGAGAATGCTATGTCTTTAGCAGTACGGTTAGATAGACGCATTAGAGAGAGGTGTAGGGTTTCTTCCGCTCAAGGGATCCCTTCTGGGAGTGGTTCCGTCTCACCGGTTCCCCAGGGTAATATGACATGTAATTCTGGGGTAAGGGAGGAACCCAAGCAGCTGGGTAAGGTGTCTTTCCGTTCTGGTAATAGGAACTTTAAGAGGTTGCATAAGCTACGTTATTACTGTGGAGAGAGTGGTCATTTTGTTTATGCTTGCCCTTTTGTTAAACCGCAAGTTGATGATAAAGAACCACAAAGAGGTTTACATAAAGAAAAAAAAAAAACATCCCTGACTTTTGGTAGTGTGAATGGGGTGTCAGAGCAAGCAGGTATGCAATCTCCCTGCAATACTCGTTTTCTCCTTCCAGCTATGGTGGCGCTAGACTCAGGAAAATTTAATTTTGAAGTATTCATTGACTGTGGTGCTGGGGTAAACCTTATTGATTTTCTTTTTCTTCAAAATCTGGGCTTAAGTACTTGCACTTTAGAAAGAGAGATTCCGGTGTTCGCAATTGATTCTTCCCCTCTTTCTCAAAGGAGTCTCACTCATATTGCTCATGGTATTTAGTTAAGGGTGGGTGATTCGCATGTTGAGATAATTTCTTGTTTTGTCATGAAGGACTTACCCGCTCCTATGGTCTTAGGTTTACCGTGGTTGATAAAACATAACCCTACTATAGATTGGCAGGCAAGGCAGATCATTGGTTGGAGTGAATTTTGTTCGGACAATTGTCTTAGTGCATCTATCTCAGGGGTGTCTACTACGGTTCTACCTCAGTATCTCTCAGATTTTGAGAATGTCTTTTTGGAGGGTGGGGCTCAGGAGTTGCCTCCTCATTGTGAATATGATTGTCCGGTTAATCTCATCCCAGGGGTTAAGTTGCCAAAGTCTCGCCTATACAATCTTTCTCAACCCGAAAGAGAGGTCATGCGGAAGTATATTGCCGAGAGTTTGGCAAAGGTCATATTAGCCCATCTAAGTCTCTGGTCGCAGTTGGTTTATTCTTTGTAAAGAAAAAGGATAGTTCGATTAGACCTTGTTAGGATTTCCGGGAATTGAACCGCATTACGGTTCCTTTGATTTCTGAGCTTTTTGATCAAATTGTTGGAGCCAAGGTGTTCTCCAAGTTAGATTTTTAAGAGGGGCCTACAATCTGATCAGAATCAAGGAGGGGCATGAGTGGAAATCGGCCTTCAACATGCACAAGGGTCATTTCGAGAATCTGGTTATGCCTTTTGGGTTATCTAACGCACCAGCGGTGTTTCAGCGATTTGTCAATGACATTTTCCATCATTTGGTGGGAAGGTTCATTGTAATTTTCTTGGATGACATACTAATTTACTCTCCTGATCTGAAGACCCATCAGGATCACGTGAGACAGGTTTTGTTGATCCTTCGGGACAATAAATTATATGCTAAATTGGAGAAATGTGTGTTTTCTGTTCAGGAGCTTCCGTTTCTGGGATATCTGCTTTCTGACTTTGGTTTTCGTATGGACCCCGAAAAGGTCCGGGGCGGTTCTGGAATGGGACCGACCAGAGAATCAGAAAGCTTTGATGTGGTTTTTGGGGTTTACTAATTTTTATAGAAAATTTATCTTGAACTACTCTACCATTGTAAAACCGTTGACCGATATGACTAGGAAAGGCATTAACTTCTCTGTCTGGTCGGATGAGGCATTGCGGGCCTTTTCGGCTATTACGGAATGTTTTGCGTCTGCTCCCATTCTGATGCAGCCCGATGTGTCTCAGCCATTCGTGGTGGAAGTGGATGCATCAGAGATGGGGGTTGGAGCAGTGTTGTCGCAGGGTTCATCTCCTGGCAAATGGCGTCCGTGTGCTTTTTTTTCCAAGAAGCTCTCGGTCGCCGAGAGGAATTATGATGTAGGAGATAGGGAATTGCTGCCCATCAAATTGGCCTTTGAGGAATAGCGTCACTGGTTGGAGTCTCATCCCATTACGGTATATACTGATCATAAGAATTTTGCTTACCTGCAATCCGCCAAGCATCTGAATCCTAGACAGGCTAGATGGTCACTGTTCTTTACAAGGTTCAATTTTGTAGTTACTTTTTCGCCCCAGGGTTAAAAACGTCAAGGCAGATGCATTGTCTCGTAGTTTTCCTGGGGGAAGTGATTCGGAGGATCCTGCTCCGATTTTGGCTGATGGGGTGGTGGTCTCCGCTCTGTACCCCGAGTTGGAGATGGAGGTGTTGGGAGCCCAGAAGGGGTTTCCTGATTCTTGTCCCCCAGGAGGGTTGTTTGTTCCTGCTGGACTGCGATACAATCTATTCAAGGAACATCACGATACTGTCCTGGCTGGACATCCTGGTGGCAAGTCCACCTTTGATCTTATTTCTCGGATGATCTGGTGGCCCGGGTTATGTAAGAGTGTTGAGGACTACGTAGCAGCTTGTGAGACCTGTGTCAAAGGTTGCTCACACTCGACCTTCTGGTTCACTTCTTCCTTTGTCTATTCCATCTTGTCCTTGGACACACTTGTCTATCGATTATATTACTGATCTGCCGAGTTCCTCCGGAAAAACTGTGATTTTGGTGGTTGTGGACCGTTTTAGTAAAATGGCTCACTTTGTATCGTTAGCTAGTCTGCCCAATGCTAAGACTCTTGCTCAGGTTTTTGTTGATAACATCGTGAAATTACATGGTATTCCCTCAGATGTGGTTTCGGATAGGAGCACGCAGTTTGTTTCCAGGTTTTGGAGGGCGTTTTGCTCTCGTCTTGGTGTTCAACTTTTGTTCTCTTCGGCTTTTCATCCGCAGTCGAATGGGCAGACAGAGCGTACTAACCAAAACCTGGAGACCTACTTGAGGTGTTTTGTGGCTGAGAACCAGGAGGACTGGTCCTCATTCTTATCTCTAACAGAGTTTGCTTTGAATAACCATAGCCAGGAGTCCACGGGTTAGTCGCCATTTTTTGGCACATATGGTTTTCATCCTCAGTTTGGTACCTTTTCTGGGACTGGTTCCTCCGGGATGCCAGAGGAGGAGAGATTTTCTTCTGCCTTGTGTTCTATCTGGCGGAGGATCCAAGTTAATTTGGAGAAGATGGGTGAGAGGTATAAGCGAATGGCTGACAGGAGACGTGTGACTGGTCCGGACCTGTGTGTGGGTGATCTGGTGTGGTTATCTACTAAAAATATTAAACTGAGAGTACCACCTTGGAAACTTGGTCCAAGATTTATTGGATCTTACAAAATATCTGCGGTTATCAATCCAGTGGCGTTTCGTCTTGATCTTCCACAGATCTGGAGGATCCATGATGTGTTCCACAGGTCTTTACTAAAGAAATATGTGAAACCGGTGGAACCATCGCCATTGCCTACTCCTCCTGTTCTGGTTGATGGCAATTTAGAGTTCGAGATCTCTAGGGTTCTCGACTCACGCGTTCTTCGGGGTTCCCTTCAGTACCTGATACACTGGAGGGGAGATGGCCCCGAGGAGAGGATGTGGGTTCCGGCTGTGGATGTTAGTGCCAGCCGACTGGTGAGGGCCTTTCACAGGGCCCACCCGGATAAAGTTGGGCCGGGGTGTCCGGAGGTCACCCGTAGAAGGGGGGGGTACTGTCATGCCCTGCTCAGGTTATGTGCAGAGGTCTGCCAGGTTAGCAGCATGTGTATAGTTTTTTTTGTTTGATTTGGATTTTGAGTTGAGCTGTATCCGCCTCCCTTCAGGTTCACTGGGTGGGGTTGTTTGTGTGAGTTTAAATTACGTCCCTTCCCAGTGTCCTGTGTGGGTTATAGCTTCTGTCTTGCTCTGTGGAAAGGTGGATTTGCTGTTTCTGCTCTGCTACAAGATAAGTTGGTTTTGGTTTCCTTTTTGTGTCCTGTCTAGGCTGTTAGCGAGACACCTGCCTCTTCCAGGACCTGAGGATGCAGGCTGCCTCTTTCCCCCTTTCCACCATCTCAGGGACTTTAGGGAATCTTCAGCCTTAGGCATGGGGGCACGTTTATTCCCACCTTTAGGGTCTTAATGTGGGCACAGAAGTCCAGGGAGAGCTGGTAGGGAATTGTCAGGAGTTGACCTTTATCCCCAGGTTCTGGCCTAGACGCTTGTTTTGAGTTTTTTTGTGTGTTTATTGTATCTTGCATCCTACCCACCGTGACATTCTGGGAGTCTACCCTCCTCGATTGATCTTGTAAACACCCTCAAAATGCGGGTAAGAATAACCTCCCCATATTTACGGTAGAATTCATACGGGAATCCATCCAACCAAGGGGAATAATTTCCCACACAGGCCTTCAATGCAGCTTCTAACTCCTCTAGGAAGAGATCTAGTTTAAGAATCTCCCTCTGTATGTCAGCAAGACTTGGGAAAGAAAAAGAGTCCAAATATGAATTCATCTCTTTATCTAGTATATCCTTGTTATATAATTCAGCAAAATGTTTCAAGAAGGTTTCCTTTATAGCGTCAAGTTCTTCCATAATTATATCTTCTGAGGATCGAATTCTAGCTATCTTTTTTTTTTTTGTTCTTGATTGGAGATCACCCTCGCCAAGAGTTTCCCTGGTCTACCCCCTTCTGAGAAGTATTTTTGTCCCTTAATGAAAAGTCTCGAGAAGGAAATCAGTTTCGAGAAGGAAATCAGCATACACCTGACTAGTATTCTGCATATTTTCCTTATTTTCCGCTGTTTTATTAGCAATAAACTCCTCCATAGCTACTGATGTTGCTTCTTTCAACTCTTTTTCCTTCTTACCGTTTCTCTTTTTTAAATTTGAAATGTTGCTGATAAAAATTCCTCTCATAAAGGCCTTAAATGTATCCCAAACCAATTGTATTCTCGATGTGTTAAAATTAGGGTCCCAAAAACATACTATCTCCTGTTTCAGCAATTCATGATTTTCCATGATAGAAATCCAATGAGAATTCAATCTAAATGGAAGTCTTGCTTTATATTTGTTACCCTCCATAGTTAGTTCAATAACAAGGGGAACATGATCTGATACTGATTTGGTCTCGTATTTCATGGATTTTCAGATAATTTTTATTTATGAAGGCCAGGTCTATCCATGAAATTTTTTTCCCTCTCCAACCCATCCCCATACATCCACGTATCCTATTTTCCTGTCAATAACGTGCCACAGGGGAGCCTTAGGCTGGAGTGGGAATACCCCCATGGAGATTCTATCCATTTCTGGATTCATAACAGAATTAAAGTCTCCAGTGATTAACGAGAGGCTTTCAGGCCACTGATCTGCAAAGGTAGTTAGACAGTTGTAGTCAGACAGTACATTGAGTACATGTACAGAAAAAGGGGGAGGTATATAAATAAAAGCCAAAATACACAATCTACCATAGAGTTTCCCATATAAAAAACAAACAAATATTCCTTGCTTGTCGATAGAGGATGCCTCACAGACAAAATCAATACTCCTATGCATTAGGACTGTAACACCTCTTGAATAACTAGTAAAGGTGGAGTGATAAGTCTGCGTGGCCCATCCCTTGCCGAGTTGCACAACCGACTCTTGTGTAGTGTGTGTGTCTCCAACAAACAGACAATAGCTGGTAGCTGTCTTTGCACCTGATCAAACACCGCCAATCTTTTACTCTTATCCCCAAGACCTCTAATTTTCCAGGTGATAATTCTAGCTGACATCATACAAACCAACTGCTTCCCACACTATAATTTTACCTAACTCCCCCATCCAAGGAGACGCATCGTAACCCATCCCATAGCCCACCAAACTTCCTGATCTGCCACAAACTGTACAGATCTCTCACTTAAGACCACTCCTAACCACTCAAGAATTTTATTTCAAGACACGGAGGCGAGTATTGCATCATCTTTCTTTACTGAAAGCCACAGCAGCAAAGAAAAACTGAAAACAAATTTTCATATTGCCATAGCAACCGTCCCTCCCACCTTAGTCCTGTATATAATGTCCACAAGCCCCTAACACTTCCTCTTTCTTTGCTGCTGCCACAGAGATAAGTACCTGTTTTGTCTAGCAGCATATTTCTGATTATTGTATGGTATATGTATATATATTTTGTTGATCTTATTCGTTTGGGTGCCCACACTTTCTTATTGGGGCACCTAGATTTGTTTGTCTACAGGCATTTCAGTATCTTTCCCCTATTTTAGGTGCCGTTATTCTGTCTCCCTTTCCCTCCCTGTGAAGGGGGGAGGGAAATATTTTGCTGTCCTGCCGCAATGGCTGGGATCTGAGGGGGCTTATTGATTGTTCTTTCTGGGACACACACTCTCTTTTCCTCTCTCTCCTTCACTTACCCGGTGGGGGGGGGGAATCCGAGCTCTCTCTCTGCTTTGTCATCCTCTTGCAGCCACTTGCTAGCTTAGTCCCGTAGTCTCGCGGGATCTCGGCCGGCCACGAGATTTCGGCGGCCATTTTGTAGTAGCCTATCTCTTGTTTTCTATCCATCTGCCTATTACCTTTTCCCTCTGGTTTTTCTTCTTGTTCCGATTTTAGCCACGCCCCCCTGCTTCTCAGTCTGGTTTCTTCTTGCTCTCTCCCTGCTCCATCTCACTGCTGGGTGACTACCCACTGTGAGTTTTTCTCTCCTTCCCTCAGGTTAGGTGTGTTATCCCCTGGGATTTACTGCCCCTCATTGTATTATAGGCCTGATAGTGAATCATTAACACTGCAATGTTGTCTCACCCCTCTGGCCATACCCCTTCACAGAGCTTGGAAGCAGGCAGAGACTCCGTCTCCTCACCTAATCCTGCACCTGGTGGCTCCGCTTTTTCTGCGGATGCTTTCCAGCGTTCTGTCTCTGAGGCCATCATGGCCGCTATGGGCTCCGTTACCACGTCCCTTACCAAATCCATCTCGGATGCCCTCTATGCTCGCCCTACTGTCTTCAGTGACACGGCGCAGCCCGATTTACCTGTACCTCACGCCTCCAGAACAAACTTGATTGGTGAGTCCAATGCCACCCCTGAGAGCGCGACCTCGCGCAAGAGAGCCTCATCCCGCCAGGCAGAACGGGCGAGGAATTGGAAGTGCGCCAGAGCACAAACTGAGTTAGAGATCGACTCTGATGTCGACTCTGAGGAGGAGGTTAGATGTGAGGATATGGATTACCCCGATGGAGATCTGTCTGATTATGCCCCGGCCGATCCTATTTCGGCTCCCATCCCGACGCCTCCTGGCGTTTCATCTGCGGATGTTTTTCAAGGACCATCTGGTGTCTTAACCGACCCTCTAGGGGATCCCCTTTTTGACCCTGACAGTCTCCACCACCCCAGATCCGCCGAATGGCTCCCGCTTGATCACGTAGCCCAATACCTGGAGGCACGTGTACGTTGCCCTCTGTCTAAGGAGGCGCGTAACAAGCTGAAGGCCGAGTGCCCTAGACCCATTATTGCAAACAAGGTCTGCGAGACCCCAACTGTGGACCCCAAAATGGTCCAGTTTTTAGCAAAATCTGGGTGGAACCCTAGAAGGGGTTTGAAATCGGCCCTTAAAGCGTGCCAGGACAAGCTCCTGGACGTCTTTGGTCCGTTGGCAAAAATTTTTGAGATGGCGGAAATCGCCAGAGAGGCTAATACGCCCATAGATCCGGAAGAACTCCGGGGATGGGCCCAGCGAGCCATATGTATTGCGGGCAATGCCAATAGTTCCCTGTCGATAGAACGGCGTAAAGCTATTCTGTTCAAAATTGAACCAAAACTAGTCAATCTTGCCCTCACTGAGGCCGCAGGTGAAGCACAGGGTCTTTTGTTTGGAGAGCCCTTCATTAAGGACATGGGCAGATTCGTGGGTGCCTTTACTGCTCTGGACAAGGCACAGTCGTCCATGAGGAGAGTGTTCCAGAGCCGTTTTTCCTCAAGGGCCGGCAGTTACAGGGGCCGTTCGGCCGGCCGCTCTTCATTCCACGCCCGTGGTTCGGGTAGAGGCTCCTACGGTCAAAGACCTTTCTCTCAGCGACCCTCCTTCCAGGACCCCAGGCAGTCGCAAAGTTTCTTCCCGTCCCGAGGTGCACCTAGCCGCAGGCCTTTCAGAGGAGGTTCCGGATTCCGTCGTCCCCTTGGTAAGTCTCCCTCATCTTCCTTTTTCTCCAGTTTGTGTAGGGGGCAGACTCCAACTTTTTTCTCATGCCTGGGAGTCGATCACATCAGACGGTTGGGTTCTATCCACAATACGGGGATTCCAGATAGAACTGGTCCAGGTCCCACATCATATCCCGTTTCCCCCTCCTATCCCATCCTCCGGGGCCACGTCTCAGGCCATAGACAAGGAACTGACAGAACTCTTTCACAAGAACGCCATCGAGCAGGTCCCATTCTCTTCAGTGGGCCTGCTCAGCAGTATCTTCCTCGTACGGAAGAAAGGGGGACAGATGCGCCCCGTCATAAATCTCAAACCCTTGAACAGATTTGTGCGCTACAGGCACTTCAAGATGGAGGGTATTCACCTCCTCAGGGATCTGCTCCTCAAGGGAGATTGGATGGTGAAATTAGATCTGAAGGACGCCTATCTCACCGTACCGGTCGCTGTTCCCTCCAGGGACCTTCTCTGTTTCCGTTGGAAAGGGCAGATATGGCGTTTCTCTTGCCTCCCCTTCGGCCTGTCGTCGGCCCCTTGGTGCTTCACCAAGCTTATGCGTCCGGTAGTCGCTTGGCTCCGCAGTCGCGGAATCAGGTTGATCATCTACCTGGACGATATACTTCTAATGGATCAGGATCCTTCTGTTCTTCTTTCTCAGTTGCAAGTGACGATGGATCTTCTGTCTCGATTGGGTTTCCTCATCAACCACGAGAAGTCTTTATTGACTCCCTCCAGAGTTATGGAATTCCTCGGTTTCTCAGTGGATTCCGTCTCGGAGACTCTCAGCCTTCCCCAGTCAAAACTCCGGTCCATCCGCAAAGAACTACGCAAGACGTTGGTTACCCCCCGTATTACACTTCGCCATCTGGCTCGGATCATAGGACTCCTCTCCTCTTCAATTCAGGCGTTGTTTCCGGCCCCCCTCCACTACCGGGCTCTTCAGCGCCTGAAACACGCACACCTTCAATATGGTGCCTCATACGCGGACACGATCTCGCTGGATTCGGAAACTCGGGACGAGCTGCATTGGTGGATTTCGAATCTTCAGGCTTGGAATGGGAAGGCGATTTGCGGTCCGCGCCCGGACTTCACGATAGACTCAGACGCCAGTCTGCTCGGGTGGGGGGCCCATTGCGACGGAATCTCCACCGGAGGACGTTGGTCTCAGGAGGAAGCCTCACTCCATATCAACGCCCTGGAGCTGTTAGCCGGATCTTTCGCCATCCGCAGTTTTGCCAAGGACATTGCCAGTGCCTGCATTCACCTTCGTATGGACAATGTGTCTGCTGTCCGGTATGTCAACTTCATGGGAGGTACCCACTCCAGCATGTTGTCTCATTTGGCCAAGGAGTTCTGGTCTTTCTGTCTCAACCAGGAAATTTCGGTAGTGGCGGAGTATCTGCCTGGTCTGCAGAATGTCCAAGCGGACTGGAACTCTCGTTACCTCAGGGATGGCAGCGATTGGAAGTTAGATGGGCTGGTGTTCTCAGAAATCTCATCCATCTGGGGTCCATTCTATATCGACCTATTTGCCTCTCGGTTGAACGCTCAGCTACCGCGCTTCTTCAGTTGGCGACCGGATCCGGATGCAGAGGCAGTGGACGCATTCCTGCAGGATTGGCGCGGACCTCTCCTCTACGCTTTTCCACCGTTCGCGATGCTTCCCCGGGTCTTGACTCAGGTGCGGTATCAACAAGCGGAGTTGGTGCTGATTGTGCCGTTTTGGACTTCCCAGTCGTGGTTTCCTCACCTGCTGGACCTACTCATCCTACCACCGATTCTTCTTCCAGACTACCCAGATCTTCTCCTAGACTCCGGAGGCGCGCGACATCCACTACTGTTAGAACGATCTCTCCGCCTGCTGGCATGCAGAATATCGGGCGCCTCAGCCAAAGCGAGGATCTTTCGGATGCAGCTCATAGACTCTTGGAACAGTCGTGGGCTCCGGGCACCAGGAGGGCCTATAGAGCGGCCTGGGGATCATGGTCTGGTTGGTGCGTGGCACGAGGTGTGGATCCCCTTTCAGCCCCTGTATCACACGTCCTAGAGTTTTTGACATCATTATTTGAGGAAGGTAAGGCGTATCGTACGATAAATCTCTTCCGGTCTGCGATTTCTTCCTTCCACCAGGGATTCGAAGGACGTCCTGCGGGTCAACATCCCCTGGTATGCCGTCTCCTTAAGGGATCTCGTATGTCTCGGCCTCCTCGGCCTCGTTTTTCTTCTACTTGGGATGTTTCCTTGGTTTTAGATCTTTTCTCTACTTGGCCATCTAATTCTCAACTTTCCCTTCGCCAGCTCTCGGCCAAACTGGTTACCCTCTTTTGCCTTATCTCTTGCAAGAGAGTCTCAGATGTCAGGGCTTTAGATTTTGACGCCAGGTCTTTTTCGCCGGAGGGAGTCACTTTCAATATTTCCCGTCGGACCAAGACACATATCCGTTCAGTTTCTTATCCCAGTTTTCCGGCTTTTCCGAACCTTTGCCCGGTCGATTGTCTCCGGGAGTATGAGGCTAGGACCTCCTTGCATAGATCTGCGGGGATCCCTCAGTTGTTTCTCTCATATCGACGTCCGTTTGCCCCGGTTTCTACTCCTACGCTGGCGCGTTGGGTTAAATGGACTATGTCCCTAGCAGGTGTGGATACCTCTGTCTTCACGGCCCATTCTACTAGGAGTGCTGCTTCCACCTCTATGTTGGTGTCTGGGGCTCGTCTAGAGGACATCATGAAGATCGCCGACTGGTCTCGGGCTTCTACTTTTAAGGAATTCTATTTTCGCCCGTCTCTACATGCTTTTTCTTCGGTTATTTTACAGCTTTAAACTTGCAATAAGAGCCTCCGTGTCTTGAAATAAAATTATGGGATTTTACTAGTTTATGACGTAAAGTCATGATTTTATGAAAGACACGGAGGCGAGTATTGCCCTCCCTTTTAGGTATTTTCCCCCCCTTGGGTTATTGTTTATTATGATGTACAGTTTCTTTTGTGATATTCTGTATTATTGTGTTTTTTCTTGCTGATTTGTCGTGCTTGCACGTGTCGTCCAGATGGAGCATTCTCTTTCACATATTTTCTTTTCTTCGTAGGATGAATCCGCTGATGGATTATTCCCGCTCGTTTCTGTTATGTAGCTTCGGCCTGTTCCAGTTCTAAGGTTGCGGGATCAGAGGTCTACCTTTTTTCCAGAGGTTCCGGAAGAAGACTGCTGTTGTCTCTTCTGAGATGTTTCAAGTTCGTATGGTTCCGGTTTCATGCGGTTCAGTTTGGAGTATACAGTGTCCGGTCCGGTTGGAGTGGCATCCGCCAAGAAAGAGGAAGTGTTAGGGGCTTGTGGACATTATATACAGGACTAAGGTGGGAGGGACGGTTGCTATGGCAATATGTAAATTTGTTTTCAGTTTTTCTTTGCTGCTGTGGCTTTCAGTAAAGAAAGATGATGCAATACTCGCCTCCGTGTCTTTCATAAAATCATGACTTTACGTCATAAACTAGTAAAATCCCATAATTAATCCTCATTAAAAAGGGACTAATTAAATATTGTTCCGATCCAGCCAGTCCAACGCAGAGTCCACTGTATAAAAAAATATTATTCGCATTTTGGTTGTATCATACCTTGCTTTAGAGCATGCATTCAAACTAACATTTTCAGTCTGTTAAGTATAATTATGAATCATTACAAGAGCAATGCCCCTTTTCTTTGACTGAGTTCTAACTAGTTCTGACAATAATTTAATTATTTCCTTTTAGAAAGTTGCAAGACTCCAGAAATCCTAAATGGGTTTGTTAAAACAGAACAACAGGCCAATTATGACTCCGGCTCATATGTGGAATTTGACTGCAATGAAGGATATGTGATAAATCTCGCTATGAAGGTTAAATGTGAAAATGGTCAGTGGAGTAAACTACCAGTATGTTACAGTAAGTACCACATAAAACTTAGATATTTGAAAATGCAGAGAGTATGTTGTAACAGAACTAATTTAAAAAAACTTTTTCCATTTTAAACTTCTTTCAGGTCCATGTAAAATCTCCTCAGAAGATCTCACTAAACATAACATTCAGCTACTTTCATCTAATGACCAAAAAACTATTCCTGATAAAAATTATAAACATGGCACAGAAATAAGTGTTGTTTGCATGTCAGGATTTAGACGATCGACTAACGCAGCTTTGGTGCTCGAATGTTATGATGGGAAATTTAGGTATCCAAGGTGCTTCTCTGGAAGTAAGTATAATTTATTGTTTTAGATTAGAGATGAACTAATCAATTCTATCGATACGGAATAAGTCACAAATTTCCAAAAAAGTTTGGATTCTAACAAATCTTTTGTGATTTTGTTTTGGGTGAATAAAAGAGAGCATGAGAGTGAGCGCCTAGTATGCTACACTCGATTTCTAGAATGAAAATAGGTAAAAGGTCCAGCTTCTAAAAGGCAATACTTTATTCCAGCTGTAAAATTTCCATACACAGGACAATGGTACACGATCTAATACGTTTTGGACCCAATTGTCGCCGGTATTGGTGCTTATTCAGAGAGATTCTGTGAGTGGGTGAACTCCCTCCTTTAACCCCTTGTTCCATCTATCCCTGGTTATATTAAAGACACTAGAAGGGTCTTGCAATCCTTCACTGATTTTCAGTGGAATAGTTGTTTTATTTGGATTACTGCGGATGTAATCTCCTTATATACCAATATACCACATGATCAAGCCATAATAGCCCTTCAATGGTTCCGTCAGGTGTACAGTAACTATACATCGATACTCCAGGAATTCATTTGTATGTCTGTAGATTTTCTTATAAAACATAATTTTTTTATGTTTAATGATTAAAGGGATTCTGTCACCAAGTTTTAGGTTATAGAGATGCGGACATGCACGGCTAGATCGTCGCTAGCATGTCCGCAATATACCTGTCCTATAGGGCTGTGTTCTTTTATTTTCTTTAAAAAAGGATTTTAGAGATATGTAAATTTGTCTTGTAAGCCTTCCTGGTGAAGGCCACGCCCACCTGTGAAGGAGCCCAGCACCGCCTATGTCCACCGAATATCCTCCTTTCGTCACCGATAAATTGCCGTAATCTCGCGATGCGCGAGCTCGCGCATGTGCAGTGCCGGTATAGTGTTCCTTCCCTGTGCTGGCATCAGCCTCAGGTAAGGAACTGCGCATCGCAAGATTACGGCAATCTATCGGTGACGAAAGGAGGAGATTCGGAGGACATAGGCGATTAGGCGGTGCTGGGCTCCTTCACAGGCGGGCGTGGCTGGGTACCAGGAAGGTTCGTACAGACCCTTGGGCACCTTACAAGACTAATTTACATATCTATAAAATCCTTTTTTAAAGAAAATAAAAGCACACAGCCCTATAGGACAGGTATATTGCGGACATGCTAGCGGCAATCTAGCCGTGCATGTCCGTATCTCTATAGCCTAAAACTTGGTGACAGAATCCCTTTAATTTTATTTACAAGTTTCTGGAGTATCGATGGGAGCAAAATTCTCACCATCCATAGCTAACATCTACATGGCGTGGTGGGAAAGACAGTTCCTGTTTGTTGATTCTAACCCTTATTTCCATGCCATTAAATGGTCTGGAAGATATATTGATGACTTGCTGTTTGGGCAGATGATATTTCACATATATCAGCTTTTAAAAACGACCTCAATAGTTGCTTAAGCTCTCTCTCCTTTAGCCTACATTTTGATGTCAGTTCTATCTCCTTTTTGGATCTCAGGTTGACAGGTGATGATTTAAATTCAAGAGTATGCTCCATATAACGTATAGAAAGGAGACAACAGGTAATACTACACTTCTGGCAACATCTTGCCATCCACCTCATGTCACACGTAACATACCTAAGGGGGAATTAATTAGGGCGAAACTGAACTGCTCTGGCAGGGATACCTTTCTATTGGAGGCAGAGAGCATCAAACAGAGATTATGCCTGAGAAAATATACTGCACAGTCCCCTAGATAGACGCTCCCTAGTTTTGACTAATGAGACATCATCAAAGAAACAAAAGGAACAACATGTGATGGAATCTAAACATAGTCAAGTTACTTTCGTTACACAATATAGTGAGGAATACCGGGATATATGTAAAATTATAAAACGGTACTTGCCTGTTCTGAACTTTGACAGAGATTGGAGCACAACAGTGGGAGATGAAATAAGGGCTCTTTCACACTTGCGTTGTCCGGATACGGCGTGTACTCCATTTGCCGGAATTACACGCCGGATCCGGAAAAACGCAAGTGAACTGAAAGCATTTGAAGCGGGGGAGCAGTATACTTACAGTCCGTGCGGCTCCCGGGGCACTCCAGAATGACGTCAGAGCGCCCCATGCGCATGGATCACATGATCCATGCGATCACGTCATCCATGCGTGTGGGGCGCCCTGACGTCACTCTGGAGCGCCCGGGGAGTCGCACGGACGGTAAGTATACTGCTCCCCCGCTCCCCACTACACTTTACCATGGCTGCCAGGACTTTAGCGTCTTGGCAGCCATGGTAACCATTCAGAAAAAGCTAAACGTCGGATCCGGCAATGCGCCGAAACTACGTTTAGCTTAAGGCCGGATCCGGATTAATGCCTTTCAATGGGCATTAATTCCGGATCCGAACTTGCGGCAAGTGTTCAGGATTTTTGGCCGGAGCAAAAAGCGCAGCATGCTGCGGTATTTTCTCCGGCCAAAAAACGTTCCGGTCCGGAACTGAAGACATCCTGATGCATCCTGAACGGATTTCTCTCCATTCAGAATGCATTAGGATAAAACTGATCAGGATTCTTCCGGCATAGAGCCCCGACGACGGAACTCTATGCCGGAAGAAAAGAACGCAAGTGTGAAAGAGCCCTAAGATGTGTAGCCTGCAAAGCACCCAATCTAGGTCAAATGCTCAGCCTGAGTTTGTTCCGTAAACGCCCCATTCCAAAACCTACCTGGTTAAAACATAAATGCAACTATAAATGCGGTCAGAATAAATGAATTTGCTGCAATCACATGCTAATGGGTAAAACTTACACCTCTACCGCTAGTGAGAAGATTTACACTACGTGCAGAATTATTAGGCAAATGAGTATTTTGACCACATCATCCTCTTTATGCATGTTGTCTTACTCCAAGCTGTATAGGCTCGAAAGCCTACTACCAATTAAGCATATTAGGTGATGTGCATCTCTGTAATGAGAAGGGGTGTGGTCTAATGACATCAACACCCTTTATTAGGTGTGCATAATTATTAGGCAACTTCCTTTCCTTTGGCAAAATGGGTCAAAAGAAGGACTTGACAGGCTCAGAAAAGTCAAAAATAGTGAGATATCTTGCAGAGGGATGCAGCACTCTTAAAATTGCAAAGCTTCTGAAGCGTGATCATCGAACAATCAAGCGTTTCATTCAAAATAGTCAACAGGGTCGCAAGAAGCGTGTGGAAAAACCAAGGCGCAAAATAACTGCCCATGAACTGAGAAAAGTCAAGCGTGCAGCTGCCAAGATGCCACTTGCCACCAGTTTGGCCATATTTCAGAGCTGCAACATCACTGGAGTGCCCAAAAGCACAAGGTGTGCAATACTCAGAGACATGGCCAAGGTAAGAAAGGCTGAAAGACGACCACCACTGAACAAGACACACAAGCTGAAACGTCAAGACGGGGCCAAGAAATATCTCAAGACTGATTTTTCTAAGGTTTTATGGACTGATGAAATGAGAGTGAGTCTTGATGGGCCAGATGGATGGGCCCGTGGCTGGATTGATAAAGGGCAGAGAGCTCCAGTCCGACTCAGATGCCAGCAAGGTGGAGGTGGAGTACTGGTTTGGGCTTGTGGGGCCTTTTCGGGTTGAGGATGGAGTCAAGCTCAACTCCCAGTCCTACTGCCAGTTTCTGGAAGACACCTTCTTCAAGCAGTGGTACAGGAAGAAGTCTGCATCCTTCAAGAAAAACATGATTTTCATGCAGGACAATGCTCCATCACACGCGTCCAAGTACTCCACAGCGTGGCTGGCAAGAAAGGGTATAAAAGAAGAAAATCTAATGACATGGCCTCCTTGTTCACCTGATCTGAACCCCATTGAGAACCTGTGGTCCATCATCAAATGTGAGATTTACAAGGAGGGAAAACAGTACACCTCTCTGAACAGTGTCTGGGAGGCTGTGGTTGCTGCTGCACGCAATGTTGATGGTGAACAGATCAAAACACTGACAGAATCCATGGATGGCAGGCTTTTGAGTGTCCTTGCAAAGAAAGGTGGCTATATTGGTCACTGATTTGTTTTTGTTTTGTTTTTGAATGTCAGAAATGTATATTTGTGAATGTTGAGATGTTATATTGGTTTCACTGGTAAAAATAAATAATTGAAATGGGTATATATTTGTTTTTTGTTAAGTTGCCTAATAATTATGCACAGTAATAGTCACCTGCACACACAGATATCCCCCTAAAATAGCTAAAACTAAAAACAAACTAAAAACTACTTCCAAAAATATTCAGCTTTGATATTAATGAGTTTTTTGGGTTCATTGAGAACATGGTTGTTGTTCAATAATAAAATTAATCCTCAAAAATACAACTTGCCTAATAATTCTGCACTCCCTGTATAACATCAAGTCATATCTAAATTGTAATACAGAATATACCGTTTATCTTATCACATGTACAGCTTGTAATCTCCAATATGTGGGATGTACGTCCAATTTAATTAAAACAAGAGAACGTAGACATATCTGATATACCGTATCAAAAAACGCGAAATGTGTCTGCAGTAAGTACACACTTCGCCGTGGTACATCATGGTAGTGCGTCCAACTTGATTGTTCAGGGAATAGAAAGGGTCACTGGACCAAGAGGTTTGCTGTTCCGGTCAATTCCACTAGCTGCTGTTGGATACTGGAAGTTGGGGCTCACTGTTCTGTAATGCTGCAGAACCCCAAGCAATCAGGCAAAGATTTGAACAAACGTGGATTTATTGAAAACACAGTAGTAAAGTCCAAGCCAGAAAATCATACAGAAATAACGTAGTCCAAATAATAACCTCTGTGGGGAGTCCGTGAAACCAGGTACCTAAGGATGAGACGGTGAAGTATCCATGGTCCGATCCGAGGCCATACACGGTGCAACTGTAGAGCAGAGACGAGGTTTCCAGAGGCATTCACTAGATGAAGACACACAGAGTTAATGCATAGATCAAACTTAGTGAATATGAACCAGCATACTCCCAGGTTGTAGAGACCACAGTGAGCATTGATCAGCCAGGGAGATCACCTTTTAAACACCTGCTGGCCAATCACAGAGTGCTGCTTGTCAGGACCCGTCTAACAGAGATCACCTTGACGTACGGCAGATGGGCTCAGATGGTTTTGTACAAAATGCATTGGCCAAGCATCTCACTTTATAAATAAGCGTAGCATTAGCACTAAAATTTTTGTGACTATAGCATTGTTGTACTTTATCTGATTTGCAGGGTGCTGCTGCATTGTCTTTTTATGATCCTACTCATTAGCTGTGCAGCAAATCCCTACTCAACTTTGAATTTGTGCACAGGTGCTTTACCTGC
The DNA here is from genome assembly GCF_905171765.1 of Bufo bufo. Classification (NCBI taxonomy): domain Eukaryota; kingdom Metazoa; phylum Chordata; class Amphibia; order Anura; family Bufonidae; genus Bufo; species Bufo bufo. Next base: position 91,693,596 of record NC_053397.1, on the reverse strand, counting down.
CAGTGGCCGACGTAGCGCATAAGACGCACGCACACTCGGCCGTGCATTCCTTTGCGAATCACCCCTCGGGCGTGCACGCGGACGCCTAACCGACTCTGTATGGGCACGGGATCGCGCCAGCATGGACACTGGAACCCGCAGGAGACACCAGAGGCAGGACCGGCCGCAACGTATTGCCATTAGCCCGGCAAGTCTGCCCCTGGGATCCCCGCGGCCCTCCCCTCCAGTGCCATGCGTACTCTCCACCGTATCTGCCCGCAAGGGAACAGGAACCGCAGACTCCCTTACAATCAGTGAGAAATACACTGCCCTTTTTATTTATTGCTATTCATGTATAGCTTAATTCTTAGTTTCTTTACTTTTCTGCACATATGCGGCTAATATTCTCTTGGGAATCTGGTCTGATCCTTTTTCCCACCCCGGGTGAACCACGGGATCTAATCCTCTGCTTGGATTGGTTTTACGGGGGTTTATTTGGAGTGGGATTTTAAGGTGCACTTGTCATGAGTAAGGACCGTAATCTCTGGGTCTGAAACACGTAGATTGTGTACCATTGTCCTGTGTATGGAAATTTTACCGCTGGAATAAAGAATTATTTTTTAGAAGCTGGAGCTTTCACCTATTTTCATTCTGCAAGTTGTACAGCCGATTCCAGGCTGTGTCTGTGCTTCTTGATTGCCGGGTACAGGTGAGCGCTGCCTACTTTCTGTTTGATATATATACACTCCTACTTTCTGTTTGATATATATACACTAGATTTCTGGTCAATATATACCTGTTGTCTGGGGGTATTCTTTCTCATTATGGAGAGTACTTAGTATGCATAGTATGTGTTCATGGTATTGTAGGCCAGGCAATGCTCCTCTGGGTTTGTGGGAAAGATATTCAAATTAGCTTTCCTAAGCCTATCTGATGCCAGTAGATGTAAGATGTGCTAATTTGCTTATATTTTTCCCAAAAACCCAGAAGAGCATTGACTGGCTTACAATACTTCTCATGCATACTCAACACCTTCCATAGGCACAAATAGTAGCCCAACCAAGGCAGATTAGGCAGCCAAACAAATTTTCTTTGTTCAGTGCTGCTAAAGAGTATTTACCTAGAAAAAGCTGGGTTGAGAATAAAAAAATGACATGAGACACTTAGGCCCCTTACAGACGAGCGTGTGCGGATTAGGTCCGGATGCGTTGCGGATGCATTCAGGAAAACTAGCGCGATTTCGCAAGCAAGTACATTCAGTTTTGTTTGCGATCGCTTTCAGTTGTTCCATTTTTATCGCGCAAGTGCAATGTAATTTAATGCATTTTGCATGCACGTGATAAAAAACTGAATGTTTACAAACAACATCTCTTAGCAACCATCCATGAAAATCGCATCGCATCCGCACTTGCTTGCGGATGCAATGCGATTTTCACGAAGCCCCATTCACTTCTATGGGGCCAGCGATTTTCACGCAATGCACAAGTGATGCGTGAAAACCAACGCACATGTACAAACCGGATTCCAAAAAAGTTGGGACACTATACAAATCGTGAATAAAAACTGAATGCAATGATGTGGAGGTGCCAACTTCTAATATTTTATTCAGAATAGAACATAAATCACGGAACAAAAGTTTAAACTGAGAAAATGTACCATTTTAAGGGGAAAATATGTTGAATCAGAATTTCATTGTGTCAACAAATCCCAAAAAAGTTGGGACAAGGCCATTTTCACCACTGTGTGGCATCTCCCCTTCTTCTTACAACACTCAACAGACGTCTGGGGACCGAGGAGACCAGTTTCTCAAGTTTAGAAATAGGAATGCTCTCCCATTCTTGTCTAATACAGGCCTCTAACTGTTCAATCGTCTTGGGCCTTCTTTGTTGCACCTTCCTCTTTATGATGCGCCAAATGTTCTCTATAGGTGAAAGATCTGGACTGCAGACTGGCCATTTCAGTACCCGGATCCTTCTCCTACACAGCCATGATGTTGTGATTGATGCAGAATGTGGTCTGGCATTATCTTGTTAAAAAATGCAGGGTCTTCCCTGAAAGAGATGACGTCTGGATGGGAGCATATGTTGTTCTAGAACCTGAATATATTTTTCTGCATTGATGGTGCCTTTCCAGACATGCAAGCTGCCCATGCCACACGCACTCATGCAACCCCATACCATCAGAGATGCAGGCTTCTGAACTGAGCGTTGATAACAACTTGGGTTGTCCTTGTCCTCTTTGGTCCGGATGACATTGCGTCCCAGATTTCCAAAAAGAACTTTGAATCGTGACTCGTCTGACCACAGAACAGTCTTCCATTTTGCCACACTCCATTTTAAATGATCCCTGGCCCAGTGAAAACACCTGAGCTTGTGGATCTTGCTTAGAAATGGCTTCTTCTTTGCACTGTAGAGTTTCAGCTGGCAACGGGGGATGGCACGGTGGATTGTGTTCACTGACAATGGTTTCTGGAAGTATTCCTGAGCCCATTCTGTGATTTCCTTTACAGTAGCATTCCTGTTTGTGGTGCAGTGTCGTTTAAGGGCCCGGAGATCACGGGCATCCAGTATGGTTTTACGGCCTTGACCCTTAAGCACAGAGATTGTTCCAGATTCTCTGAATCTTCGGATGATGTTATGCACCGTTGATGATAGATGCAAAGTCTTTGCAATTTTTCGCTGGGTAACACCTTTCTGATATTGCTCCACTATCTTTCTGCGCAACATTGTGGGAATTGGTGATCCTCTACCCATCTTGGCTTCTGAGAGACACTGCCACTCTGAGAAGCTCTTTTTATACCCAATCATGTTTCCAATTGACCTAATTAGTGTTAATTGGTCTTCCATCTCTTCGTTATGCTCAAATTTACTTTTTACAGCCTCTTATTGCTACTTGTCCCAACTTTTTGGGGATTTGTTGACACCGTGAAAATTGGAATCAACGTATTTTTCCTTTAAAATAGTACATTTACTCGGATTAAACGTTTGATCTGTCATCTACGTTCTATTACAAATAAAATATTGACATTTGCCATCTCCACATCATTGCATTCAGTTTTTATCCACAATTTGTTTAGTGTCCCAACTTTTTTGGAATCCGGTTTGTACACAGGCCCATTGAAATGAATTGATCCAGATTCCATGCGGGTGCAATGCGTTCGCATCACGCATTGCACCCGCACAGAATACTCGCTCGTGTGAAAGGGGTCTTAGGGTCAGAGTTATTAAGACCAGTGATTTAGATGTTGGTCTTAATAATGTCTGTGCTGCTGGAGGAAGAGGCAAAGTTATGTGGACACACAGGCCTCTACATAACTTTGGCACTTCCTCAAGCAGGAGATGTGGCAATCTAAAATCTACACCAGCTCCCTGGTGTCCAAAATAATGAATGAGACGAGCCTGCTGGTTTACCCTCTTCCCCACCCACATCACACACCCTATTTTTAGACCTGTCGGCAAAGTAACGCGAGTGGGGAATAGTCGCAGATTTGTTTCTCATTATGGTTTGTAACAAAATCTGCAACTGATATACACCACAAAAGTGGCTTGCATTTCTCTTTTCCAGAAAACATTTGCACAGCTATGGATAAAAAACATCTTGTTATAATAAAGGACCGATTAAACAGTTTGAGTTTACCACCAGGGGAAAGTTTTATTATGAAAAAGCACTGATTAAATAGTTTGAGGCTGCCACCCGGTGAAAATCTTATTAAAAAGTACTGATTGAACATATTGAGGCTACCACCCAGAAACCCAGAGCAGCATACTAGACTCTCTCTTAGCTGGAGCCCTTACAAAGGCTTCTTGTACTACCATGTACTGAAGCATTCCAGGCCTTACCTGATACAGGGTCTGATAAGTGAAGTGTTAGTGTAAAACTATTGCAGTGTATTGTACCAATCATCAGACCACTGGATTTTCAAGACTCCAAGTGGGATTTAAAAAAAAAAGTTAAAAAAGGGAAGAAAAGTTATAAAAAGCCTTTTCTCCTATGGGCACATTTAAAATTTGTTATAAAATAAAAAATAACTGAAACTGCATATAACAACGTCCATAACAACTTGATTTATAAAAGGATCATGTTACTTATCCCATGTGATGAACAGCATAAAAAACGTAATAAATGACGGAATTGCGTTTTTTTTTAACCTCAAAATGATACCAATAAAATGTAAAGACCATCCAATGAAAAAAACAAGCCCTGACACATCTACATTGACAAAAAAAATATAAAAAAGTTATAGGTCTTAAATATGGTGATATAAAAACAAATGAGTTTAAAATGTAAATAAAAAAAATGTATAAAAATGATTTAATGATGCAAAAGTAGGGATACATACTAAGGCTACTTTCACACTCCCGTTTGGTGCGGATCCGTCATGGATCTGCACAAACGCATCCTTTCAGATAATACATCCGCATGCATCCGTTCAGAACAGATCTGTTTGTATTATCTTTAACACAGCCAAGACGGATCCGTCTTGAACACCATTGAAAGTCAATGGGGGACGGATCCGTTTTATATTGTGCCAGATTGTGTCCGTGAAAACGGATCCGTCCCCATTGACTTACATTTTGTGTCAGGACGAATCCGTTTGGCTCAGTTTCGTCAAGCAGCGTTTTGGTGTCCGCCTCCAAAGCGGAATGGAGGCAGAACGGAGACAATCTGATGCATTCTGAGCGGATCCTTATCCATTCATAATGCATTAAGGGCAAAACTGATCCGTTTTGGACCCCTTGTGAGAGGCCTGAATGGATCTCACAAAAACGGAAACCAAAATGCCAGTGTGAAAGCAGCCTAATATGGTATTGCCATATCAACCCACAAAATACAGTTGTCACATCATATATAGCACATGGTGATTCCCATAAAAACTGTGATTTGCAATTTTTTTCCTACCTCACCTTCCAAAAAACTGCCATACAGTGGTCATGCAGGAGACTTCTTCTGAAAGACCACTTTTTTAAGGTGGAGCATCAGATGGCTGTAGCATTAGGCACTGAGAAACCAAAAAGGATCTCCAATTGTGTTAACCCCTTAGCAGCCACTGTAAATAGTGATTGCAACATCTATGGTGTTTTACAAAGGCTGGTAATTCCCTCTCTCACCACCAACTTCCCAAAACATAGTGAGGGAGCAAAGCTTTACTATGGGAGCTGAAGGTCTAACAAAGACTAGTTTACTATAAGAGTTATTTTCTTACTGTGTCATGCCAGAAGTATGAACTAATAGGTTCCCTCTTGGTAAGCTAATAAAGCTTTAACCACCTGCCATCTGGGCCATTTGCCCCCTTCCTGACCAGGCCAAATTTTGCAAAACTGACATATCTCACTTTATGTGGTAATAACTTTGGAACGCCTTTATTTATCCAAGTCATTCAGAGATAGTTTTCTCGTGACACATTGTACTTCATGATAGTCATAAATTTGAGTCAAAATATTTCACCTTTATTTATGAAAAAATCGCAAATTTACCCAAAAATTTGAAAAATTTGCAATTTTCTAAATTTCAATTTCTTTGCTTTTAAAACAGAAAGTGATACCTCATAAAATATTTATTATTTAACATTCCCCATATGTCTACTTTATGTTGGCATCATTTTGGAAATGTCATTTTATTTTTTTAGGACGTTAGAAGGCTTAGAAGTTTAGAAGCAATTCTTCAAATTTTTAAGAAAATTGGCAAAACCCACTTTTTAAGGACCAGTTCAGGTCTGAAGTCACTTTGTGGGGCTTACATAGTGGATACCCCCATAAATGACCCCATTGTAGAAACTACACCCCTCAAGGTATTCAAAACCGATTTTACAAACTTTGTTAACCCTTTAGGCGTTCCACAAGAATTAAAGGAAAATGGAGATCAAATTTTAAAATTTCACTTTTTGGGCAGATTTTCCATTTTAATCAATTTTTTTCTTTAACACATCGATGGTTAACAGCCAAACAAAACTCAATATTTATTACCCAGATTCTGCGGTTTACAGAAACACCCCACATGTGGTCAGAAACTGCTGTATGGGCACACGGCAGGGCGCAGAAGAAAAGGAACTCCACATGGTTTTTAGATGCCATGTCCCATTTGAAGCCCCCTGATGCACCCTTACAGTAGAAACTCCCAAGAAGTGACCCCATTTTGGAAACTAGGGGATAAGGTGCCAGTTTTATTAGTACTATTTTTGGGTACATATGATTTTTTGATCATTCATTATAACACTTTATGGGGCAAGGTGACCAAAAAATTGGTTGTTTTAGCACAGTTTCTATTTATTTATTTTTACAGCGTTCACCTGAGGGGTTCAGTCAAGTGACATTTTTATAGAGCAGATCGTTACGGACGTGGCAATACCTAATATGTATACTTTTTCTCATTTATTAAAGTTTTACACAATAATAGCATTTTTGAAACAAAAAATTATGTTTTAATGTGTTCATGTTCTGAGAGCTATAGTTTTTTTATTTTTTGAGAGATTTTCTTATGTAGGGGCTCATTTTTTGTGGGATGAGGTGACGGTTTTATTGGTACTATTTTGTGGGACATACGCGTTTTTGATCACTTGGTGTTGCACCTTTTGTGATGCAAGGTGACAAAAATTGCTTGTTTTGACACAGTTTTTTTTTTTTTTTTTTTACGGTGTTCACCTGAGGGGTTAGGTCATGTGATATTTTTATAGAGCTGGTTTTTACGGACGCGGCAATACCTAATATGTATACTTTTTTTTATTTTTTCTATTTTTAACTTTTTTTTTCCATTCCTTACTTGGGGACTTTTTTTTTTTTACATGTGAAACTTTTTTTAATTTTTTTATTTTCAACCTTTTATTTTTATTTTTTTTATTTTACACTTTTCGTCCCCCATAAGGTCATACAAGACCTCTGGGGGACATTTACTTCACTTTTTTTTTTTTTTTTTCACTGTTGATTTCTCCTGTAACTGGGGCTGACATAGTAGCCCCAGTTACAGGACAAATGCACCTCCAGAGAGGCTGTACAGCAGCAATCCAGCGCTGTACAGCCTCAGAGCAGGGCTGATCGAGGTCTCTGAGAGACCTCACACAGCCCCTGCACTCTCCGGTCACGGCGGTCACATGACCGCCGGGCCGGAACAGGAAGCGCATATGCAGCGTGTATGCAGCGATCCGGAAGGCAGGGACACCTGGGCACTGTCCCTGCCTTGTCTTAGGGTTGCCCTGCTGTCACTGACAGCGGGCAACCCGATCAGCAGCTGCACGATTAGCGTGCAGCTGCACTTTCTGAACGGACGTTCTGGAACGTCCGTTCAGAAATAGACGTCCACCCATAGGACGTTTATATCCTATGGGCGGACGTGAAGCGGTTAAAATACTATGGATTTCAAAGCATTGTGGAATCAATAATAGAATTTGTGCTGCAAGTCCCCTAGACGACAAAAAAAAATTATACAAATTATTTAAACTGGAGAAGAGCGAATTTCAGGTCCGATTTTAACAAATCAGTCGACATATTCTTTTTAGGTACAAATATATATAAACAGAAAGTCACATTTCTTCTCCTGAAAAGTTGTGTATGACATTTTGAGGTTTTCTTGGTCTGTATCCAAACCATTTCAAGCTATTTAACACCAAAACAGCATTCGTAGTGTCCAAGTGACAGAGACAGATATGACTATAGGTAAACGGATGGTTGACAGTGTTAACAAGCAGCCTGTTTAACCCCTTCACAACATGTGACATATTACATCACATGTTGGGTCTTTAAAAATGTCTTCTGCTCCAGAGTTTCACAGAGCACACACCCAAGTATAAGGCCTGCTATCAGCAGTATTTCTGACAGATGCAATGGTCAAATGTGCCCACGGCATCTGAGAAACTGAAAACCCAAAAGCATGCGCTTCACAGGCAGGAGTGTCTTCTCTGAGCGGAGATCGGGGAATGAGTTCTAGCGTATTAATAAGTAAATAAATAAATATATAAGTTAAAAAAAGTTTTAAAAATATAAAAAAATACAATTCACCCTCTTTTCCCAAAATCAAAATAAATAATAAAAAAATGAATATGATAGGTACTGTCACGTTCTATAACACTCAAATTAGTAAAATATTAAAAAAGTTATCCTATACGTTGAATTAAACAAAATGAATATAGCTGACTTGCTGTTTTTTTCATCACTTCCCCAAGCTAATTAAATAAGTGATGAAAAGGTATAAATAAAAACGAAAGATCGTACCGCAAAAAATTAGCTCTCACACAGCTCCATAGACATACCTGTAAATGTAATGGGGTCAGAATATGACGATGAAAAGAAAAAATAGTTTTTTCCAAAGATTTTATTTAATTTTTTCAGTATTAAAACACAAAAAACTATACAAATGTGGTATCACCATCATCATACTGACCCAGAGAATGAAGAGCACAAGTCAGTTTTATCACATAGTGAACACCATAAAAATAAAATACATAAAACTGTGGCGGATTTGCATTTTTGTCCAATTCCACCACATTTTAAATGTTTTCCAGCTTTCCACTACAGCTTATGCAATGTTAAATTGTGCAGTTAGAAAGTACAACTTGTACCACAAAAAACAATTCCTCATATGGCTATGTGAATGGAAAAATGAAAAAGCTATGACTCCAAGAAGACAGGGAGTGACAAACGAAAATGCAAAAATGGAAAACCACTTCATTAGCAAAGGATTCAAAATACACTGCATGGTGTATTATTCTTAAAGTAACCCTTTCCCGACATCCACCATATGACATGCATGTACATCTGATGTTGGGTCTTTAAACAAGGCACTCGCTCCACAGTTAGTGCCGGCAGGTGGTAGCATTGAACTGTGATATAATGATTTCTATATAGAATAATGGAGCAAATTCCTATAGTCTATCCAAGTTGCAATCTGATGATTGCAAGTTGTGGTCCAATTGGAGGCCTAAAAAAAAGCTAATATATATATATATATATATATATATATATATATATATATATATATATACACTCACCTAAAGAATTATTAGGAACACCTGTTCTATTTCTCATTAATGCAATTATCTAGTCAACCAATCACATGGCAGTTGCTTCAATGCATTTAGGGGTGTGGTCCTCGTCAAGACAATCTCCTGAACTCCAAACTGAATGTCAGAATGGGAAAGAAAGGTGATTTAAGCAATTTTGAGTGTGGCATGGTTGTTGGTGCCAGATGAGCCGGTCTGAGTATTTCACAATCTGCTCAGTTACTGGGATTTTCACGCACAACCATTTCTAGGGTTTACAAAGAATGGTGTGAAAAGGGAAAAACATCCAGTATGCGGCAGTCCTGTGGGCAAAAATGCCTTGTGGATGCTAGAGGTCAGAGGAGAATGGGTCGACTGATTCAAGCTGATAGAAGAGCAACGTTGACTGAAATAACCACTCGTTACAACCGAGGTTTGCAGCAAAGCATTTGTGAAGCCACAACACACACAACCTTGAGGCGGATGGGCTACAACAGCAGAAGACCCCACCGGGTACCACTCATCTCCACTACAAATAGGAAAAAGAGGCTACAATTTCCAAAATTGGACTGTTGAAGACTGGAAAAATGTTGCCTGGTCTGATGAGTCTCGATTTCTGTTGAGACATTCAAATGGTAGAGTCCGAATTTGGCGTAAACAGAATGAGAACATGTATCTATCCTCTGATGGCTACTTCCAGCAGGATAATGCACCATGTCACAAAAAGCTCGAATCATTTCAAATTGGTTTCTTGAACATGACAATGAGTTCACTGTACTAAAATGGCCCCCACAGTCACCAGATCTCAACCCAATAGAGCATCTTTGGGATGTGGTGGAACGGGAGCTTCGTGCCCTGGATGTGCATGCCTCAAATCTCCATCAACTGCAAGATGCTATCCTATCAATATGGGCCAACATTTCTAAAGAATGCTATCAGCACCTTGTTAAATCAATTCCACGTAGAATTAAGGCAGTTCTGAAGGCAAAAGGGGGTCCAACACCGTATTAGTATGGTGTTCCTAATAATTCTTTAGGTGAGTGTATATATATATATATAACAATTCAAATCACCCCTTTTCCCCAAAATAAAAATAAATGAACAATAAAAAAAAATAATAGGCATCATCGCTTGCGTAAAATCCCTGTACTATTAAAATAAAAAAATAAAAAATAAAAAATTATCCTATATGGTGAATGGTGTAACAGAAAAAAAAAGTCATACACACCCCAAAATGGTATTTGCAAAAATTACAGTAACTAAAAACTAAGAAAACTAAGTGGTAGAATAAAGTAAGATTGTTATTTTTACCACATGGTAAAGAGTAAACATAATAATAAAAAAAATACAATAATATTTTGAGGGGCTTATTGCCTCCTATATCAATATATTATAATATATACCGTATATATTATTTTTCTGCCGATCGTCTTGTACAGGGGCTAGTTTTTTGCAGGAAGAGTTGGCGTTTTTATTGGTATCATTTTTGGGTATATATGATTTTTTGATTATTCATTATTACACTTTATGGGGCAAAGTTACCAAAAATTGGTTGTTATAGCACAGTTTTTATTTATTTATTTTCACAACCTCCACCTGAGGGGTTAAGTCATGTGATGTTTTTATAGAGCAGATTGTTACGGACATGGCAATACCTAATATGTATACTTTTATTTATTTAAGTTTTACACAATAATAGCATTTTTGAAACCAAAAAAATGATATTTTAGTGTCTTCATAGTCTGAGAGTCATAGCTTTTTTTATTTTTTGACCTATTGTCTTAGTAAGGGTCTTATTTTTGGCAGTATGGGGTGACAGTTTGATTGGTACTATTTTTGGGGTCATATACGTCTTTTTGATCGCTTGGTGTTGCACTTTATGTGATGTTAGGTGACAAAAAATGGCTTTTTTGGCACTGTTTTTATTATTATTATTTTTTACGGTGTTCATCTGAGTGGTTAGGTCATGTGATATTTTTATAGAGCAGGTTGTTACGGATGCGGCAATACCTAATATGTATACTTTATTTTATTTATTTCACTTTAACACAGTAATAGCATTTTTGAAACAAAAAAATTATGTTTTAATGTCTCCATGTTCTGAGAGCTATATATTTTTTTATTTTTTGAGTGATTTTTTTCAATGTAGGGGCTCATTTTGAGTGGGATGAGGTGACGGTTTTATTGGTACCATTTTGTGGGACATACGCCTTTTTGATCACTTGGTGTTGCACTTTTTGTGATGTAAGGTGACAAAAATGGCTTTTTTTGACAGTTTTTATTTTTTATGGTGTATATCGGACTGGGTGGTTTATGTGATATATTTATAGAGACGACCATCACAGATGCGGAAATACCAAATATGTCTATTTTGTAAAAAAAAATTATATTTTTAATTTTTTTTTTAATTACTTGGGGGATTTTTTTTTTTTTTACACGTGAAACCTTTCATTCTTTTTTTTTTTTAAAACACTTTATTTATTTATTTTTTATTTTACACTTTGCGTCTCCCATAAGGTCATACAAGACATCTGGGGGACATTTAACTTCACTTTTTTTTTTTCACTATTGATTTCACCTATAACTGGGGCGGACATAGTAGCCCCAGTTACAGGGGAAATACACCCCCCAGAGAGGCTGTACAGCATTATACAGTGCTGTACAGCCTCAGTGCAGGGATGATTGAGGTCTATGGAAGACACGACAGCTCCTGCGCTCTCCCGGCCGCGGCGGTCACATGACCAAAGGGCCGGGACAGAAAGCTCATATCGCTTCCTGATCTGTATACAAAGTGCTCATTGAGCGCTGTGTATACAGCGATCTAGAAGGCAGGGACACCTGGGAACTGTACCTGCCTTCTCTCTAGAATGCCCTTCTGTCACTGACAGTGGGCCACCAGCTTGGCAGCTGCACGATTAGCGTGCAGCTGCCATCTCTGAATGGACATTCATAAATGTCCATTCAGACATAGAGATCCACCTCCCAGACGTATATAGTCAACGGGCAGACAGAAGGTGGTTAATGAACCATTTTGGGTACATATAATCATTTATTAACACCAGTCATCTAGCTTAAACTCCCTTTGTTTACGTCAGTGAAAAGGCGTATTGGTGGTCACTAAGGGGTTAATATATATATATATATATATATATATATATCCTAATTAAAGATGAGCAAATTTTTTAAGAGTTCGATTCGCCGGTTTGCCAATTTTTTTTCGTTAAAAATTTGGTTCGATCCAAATATATTTGCAGCGAATTATGTTAAAAAAAAAGGCTATTTCCTGGCTGCTGAGAGCCTTTATAGTGGTGTAGAATACTGTGCCTTGCAGTAACATGCATAGGGAGTCTGCTTTGGTAGTGAAATAATACTGTGAGTCCGTATGACATGCAGATGACAGGCTCTTAGAATCACTGCACACTTCACTTATTTGGGCAGTCGCGGGGCCAAAACGGACCAAATAACTCAAGTATAAACTCAGCCTTACAGGTCGATGTTAGCGCCAAGAAGGAGTGCACTCCTTTTACACCGTTGCCAGCTGATTTCACATAGATGTCTACAGAACCTGTTCTATTAAATGCTTAAACAAGTAGAGCCCCCTCGGAGTGGAGAGGATGTCAGCAGTAAGTTTGTGTTGACGCCACTGATTAATTTACCCTTCTTCTGATCCGTCAGATCAATAACCCACAAAAAAACAGGAGTGGATCAAAAACAGAGATGACACGTGAATAGAAAATTAGGATGTCTTCTGTGTTTTGTACCCACTCCTGATTTTAGCTGCCAAATCCAATTCCAAGCCAATTCTGATGGGACTGTAAAGGCCTTACAGCTGCTACACAGACAGGATCCGTTTTGCGTCTCATTTTTCCTTCCTTCTGACAGATCAGAAGAAGGGTCAAATAAATAATGATGTCAGCCAGGCCGAAAGCCAAAATAGTGGACCAGTAATGAAGTGGGGAGGGTGGGAACAGCATGTGAAGTCCACCGAGTGGATCTATGACATAGTGGTTAGGTGGAAGCAGCATGAGGAGACCACAGAGTGGCCCAATGACAGGGTCTGGAGTTGGCAGCAGTTTGAGGAGGCCACCGAGTGGCACAATGACCGAGTCTGGAGTTGGCAGCAGTATGAGGAGGCCACGAGTGGCATAATGACGGAGTCTGGAGTTGGCAGCAGTATGAGTAGGCCAATGAGTGGCATAATGATCGAGTCAGGAGGTGGCGGCATCAGGAGAAGGCCACCGAGTGGCACAATGACAGAGTCTGCAGTTGGCAGCAGTATGAGTAGGCCACCGAGTGGCACAATGACAGAGTCTGGAGGTGGCAGCAGTATGAGGAGGCCAACGAGAGGCATAATTACTGAGTCTGGTGTTGGCAATAGTATTAGGAGGCCACCAAGTGGAACAATGATAGAGTCTGAAGGTGGCGACCACAGCATCAGGAGGATACCACAGAGTGGTAGGGTGACATAGTGTGGAGATGGCAGCAGCAGCATCAGGATACCACACAGTGGCAAGGTGACAGTGTGGATATGGCAGCAGAAGCAGCATCAGGGTACCACAGAGTGGCAAGGTGACATAGTGTAGAGATGGCAGCTGCATCAGGATACCACAGAGTGGCAAGGTGACATAGTGTGGAGATGGCAACAGCAGCATCAGGAGACAACAAAATCACCCGGTGACAGAGTGGGGCGGTGGGTGGCAATACCAGTACCCGCTGACGAAGGTGGGTGAAAGAAGGAGCATGTGGCATCAGATGTGTGGCATCAGGCGGGTGGCAGCATCAGAGTAGTAGCTGAGGCAGGTAGCCAGAAGAACCCGGTCTCTTTTGTCAAGGTTTGGGTGAGGCGACATGGATGATCTAATCAGATGCATCAGGAATTGGTGGGTGGAAATCCTGGCTGATCCAGGCCTGATTCATCTTGACAAAGGTCAGTCTCTCCACATTTTGGGTGGACAAGCGAGTTCTCCTTGGGGTAACTATTGCCCCCGTTCTGATGCCACACTACTGGCCGGGCAGGACAGCTTTTCCAGGACAAACTCAGCCAGTTTCAGCCACAAATCCAGTTTGGCTGCCCAGTAGTCCAGAGGATCTTCAAGGTCGGCTGGCAGTGTGCACTCCAAGTATGCCACCACCTGCTGCTTCAGATTCTGCTCTACGTCTAGCTGCTGGTGAGTAGTTTCTTCACTATGCGGGTGAAGAAAGCTGCTCATCAGTGACTTGTCGGGTATTTATTTCATATAAGATATGAAATCATAAAAATGATGATTTCATATTTTTATGAAATATGAAAAATTTAAATTAACGCCAGTTCTTTTATTGACAAGATCTAAAGTTAATTTGTGCAGATAATGAAACAGGGTGCAATTAATGATATAAAATATAATTTATTACAAATAAATACATGCAGTAAAAATGGCATACAAATGAATACAAGGATAATATCAAAATTGACCACAAGATGATGCTCCACCGTTTACGCCGGGCTCACTTAATTTAGTACACCAAATACAATAGAATACTACTCTTTTCTTTTATCAAATTATTACCGATTATTATACTGGTTATCAAAATATTATAATGTAACAACAACAACAACAAAACAATAGAAATGAATCTGTGGAAAATCCCTTATGCTCAATCAAAGAATATGGCAGTAAGAGACACCTTATAAATACGCCCGTTGGCCTAACTACGGATAATAAAATCCGATCAGAGATTCCACTCTGATAGCAATATTACAGGAATTCTAATGATGTGCACGTTCATTAAAATTTCCCATAAAATTATTGTTTTAACACTATTGACCCACTAATAATGGGGTCTCAACTATATGCCAATTGGAGCGATTTATAATTACTGCAAAGGAAATAGATCATACATTACCCCTGGCTTTGGGATAAAGAGCTTTTAGAATGGACCCAGCTTTCCAAGATTTAGATATGTCCCATCCTGTGGTACGTTCCTGACGCGTGAAGTGATGCTGATGAATGAAATCCTTGTGAAGTGTTTGTGAAGTCCTTGTGAAGTTTTTCTTTTATGGAGTGTGTGAAGTGTCCTGATCTCCCCAAAACTGGATCAGATATTCCCATCCTTATCTATGCCCATCCCCTCTTGGATTAGGGATTTCCAATTAGATAAGGTGGGTGTGACGTATGTTAAACATGGGGATGATGTCATTTAATTGACATTCCTTAGAAACTTCTGCTCATCTACCACTTGATGGCACTGTTGTATCATATAACAATTTTAAATATTTTAAGAATTAACACATTATATATTGTTTTTTTACCACTTAAACTCTGATCTCTTTCACCTTAAATCAATTAGGAGGGACTCTTTCTGACACTTTGCTCAGACTGACTGGCGGTATCAGAAGTTTCCCTAATCCCTGAATTTATGGGGCAGATAAGGGTATAATGGTTTTTCTGGTTTGTTTATCTTAACTGTCTCAGCTATTGAGTAATGATGTTTGAGATAACATCAGCTCCTCTAAAATAAACCCTATTTAAGAAAATTCAACTTAAACACTCTCTATATCCCCTAGAATATATCCTCTCAATGAGATACAGACACATAAAGATACATTAATAATATTTGGTTATAATACATCAATATCACATAGTATATATGAATCATTAACAAGTTCAAACGCTAAATGAATGCACACAGGAATATATATATATATATCTATATGTGAATATATGAATAGATATCTGTTCCACACCAGATGTGTTTTATGGACGTCTCTTATCAGATCATGGTTTAGCCATGAAACACCCATTGTTCCTCTGACAGACAAGTTTAGAGAAACCAGTGTAGATAAATCCATGTTTCTAAACAAAAATACGTAGTATAATGCTCCCTATATATTTACTTTTAACACATTGACTTGCCATGAAACCATCTTGGTTTTTTCCAGGTTCATGCTGATCATATGCTGTTAAAGGCAATGATCATCCATATTGAATATAGTATCATCAGATACATTGTACACCTATGAAAATGCACAACAAATCCCCCTTCATTTCAAAAATGTTCCATAAAATGTGAATATATTTGGAATGCTAAAAAGGGCTTTTCATATATCTTCTTCGATGCGTAGATTTGGCTCATAGTGTTCCAACCAGAGCTTGGCTAAAGTTATTCTGGAGAACCTTATCTAACGCATGACTTGGATGGTCAACAAACTCAACCATCCCATAGATCCTGCAAAACAGGATATAAGTTCGATAAAGGTTTGTTTTGATTCTCCATCTCCACATGAATGTTTAATAGGTTCATTTTCAATGAACCAACTTCGAGTTCCAATGTCTTGATAGAGATGGAATCGGCAACCGTCACACCGGTAGTAATAACAGTGCCCACTACGCCAAAGATTATGGCGGCTACGATTGCAACAAAATGAATCGCTTCGGTCTGTAGAAAACTGTTCTTTGGTTAGGGTTTTCCTTGCTTGCTTCAGGATCTGGGTAATCCGTTCTTGGGAATATCCGATGTGCATCTGGTACCAGGCTTGGATTTCCGGTGACTGGATTTTGGATACGTTGAATTGCCTTTCGACGAAAACGCGTGGATCCAGGCTGATGTAGACCTTCTGGGATAATATCCTCTTGTTCGTCAAGATGAACCCCGCTGTATCTTGTAGCATGATCCCCGACGAAGGACCAGGCACAGCAATCGGCTCAGCATGGAACTCCTTCCCCAAGATCAAGACGACGTAGATAATGGCAATCATCTTTGATGACATCTTACGTCTATAAAATATTGTATGACACATATGAGTATATACATTTTTTTTAACTTTATCCTGCAAGAAAAGAGTTACTAATACCATATACCTCTGATTGGCATAAGTTCTTTTCTTGGACATAATAAGTTCTGGTCTCAGAGGTGAGTTAGGAGACATTTTGTTACAGAGGAAACATATATCAGGATGGGTTAGTATGCGTTAAAGATGTAGAATAACAGATAACTAGAGTTGAGCGAACACCTGGATGTTCGGGTTCGAGAAGTTCGGCCGAACTTCCCGTAAATGTTCGGGTTCGGGATCCGAACCCGAACCGAACTTTTGGGCACTAAAAAGGCTGTAAAACAGCCCAGGAAAGAGCTGGAGGGCTGCAAAAGGCAGCAACATGTAGGTAAATCCCCTGCAAACAAATGTGGATAGGGAAATGAATTAAAATTAAAATTAAAAAAATAAAAATGAACCAATATCAATTGGACAGAGGTCCCATAGCAGAGAATCTGGCTTCACGTCAGCAGAGAATCAGTCTCTTCATGCCATAGCAAAGAATCTGGCTTCATGTCAGCAGAGAATCAGTCTCTTCATGCCATAGCAGAGAATCTGGCTTCATGTCAGCGCAGAATCAGTCTTCATGTCATAGCAGAGAATCAGGCTTCACGTCACCCACCACTGGAACAGGCCACTGTCACACAATTAGGCCCCGGCACCCAGACAGAGGAGAGCGGTCCCGTAACAGATAATCTGGCCTTATGTCAGCGCAGAATCTGTCTTCATGTCATAGCAGAGAATCAGGCTTCACGTCAGCCACCACTGGAACAGGCCACTGTCACACATTTAGGCCCAGGCACCCAGGCAGAGGAGAGCGGTCCCGTAACAGAGAATCTGGCCTTATGTCAGCGCAGAATCTGTCTTCATGTCATAGCAGAGAATCAGGCTTCACGTCAGCCACCACTGGAACAGGCCACTGTCACACATTTAGGCCCAGGCACCCAGGCAGAGGAGAGCGGTCCCGTAACAGAGAATCTGGCCTTATGTCAGCGCAGAATCAGTCTTCATGTCATAGCAGAGAATCAGGCTTCACGTCACCCACCACTGGAACAGGCCACTGTCACACATTTAGGCCCCGACACACAGACAGAGGAGAGCGGTCCCGTAACAGAGAATCTGGCCTTATGTCAGCGCAGAATCTGTCTTCATGTCATAGCAGAGAATCAGGCTTCACGTCAGCCACCACTGGAACAGGCCACTGTCACACATTTAGGCCCAGGCACCCAGGCAGAGGAGAGAGGTCCCGTAACAGAGAATCTGGCCTTATGTCAGCGCAGAATCTGTATTCATATCATAGCAGAGAATCAGGCTTCACGTCACCCACCACTGGAACAGGCCACTGTCACACATTTAGGCCCAGGCACCCAGGCAGAGGAGAGAGGTCCCGTAACAGAGAATCTGGCCTTATGTCAGCGCAGAATCTGTCTTCATGTCATAGCAGAGAATCAGGCTTCACGTCACCCACCACTGGAACAGGCCACTGTCACACATTTAGGCCCAGGCACCCAGACAGAGGAGAGGTTCATTCAACTTTGGGTTGCCCCGCAATATAATGGTAAAATGAAATTAAAAATAGTATTGAATGAGGAAGTGCCCTGGAGTAGAATAATATATTGTTAAGGGGAGGTAGTTAATATCTAATCTGCACAAGGGATGGACAGGTCCTGTGGGATCCATGCCTGGTTCATTTTTATGAACGTCAGCTTGTCCACATTGGCTGTAGACAGGCGGCTGCGGTTGTCTGTAATGACGCCCCCTGCCGTGCTGAATACACGTTCAGACAAAACGCTGGCCGCCGTATCAGGTGGTGGTGCACTTAGCTGTGGCGTGTTGACAAAACATTTCCACATCTCTGCCATGCTAACCCTGCCCTCAGAGGAGCTGGGCGTGACACAGCTGCGTTGGCGACCTATTGCTCCTCCTCTGCCTTCGCCTTGGGCTTACACTGGTTCCCCTGTGACATTTGGGAATGCTCTCAGTAGCGCGTCTACCAACGTGCGCTTGTACTCGCGCATCTTCCTATCACGCTCCAGTGTAGGAAATAAGGTGGGCACATTGTCTTTGTACCGGGGATCCAGCAGGGTGGCAACCCAGTAGTCCGCACACGTTAAAATGTGGGCAACTCTAATGTCGTTGCGCAGGCACTGCAGCATGTAGTCGCTCATGTGTGCCAGGCTGCCCAGAGGTAAGGACAAGCTGTCCTCTGTGGGAGGCGTATCGTCATCGTCCTGTGTTTCCCCCCAGCCACGCACCAGTGATGGGCCCGAGCTGCTTTGGGTGCCAACCTGCTGTGAACATGCTTCATCCTCATCCTCCTCCACCTCCTCCTCATTCTCGTCCTCCTCGTCCTCCAGTAGTGGGCCCTGTCTGGCCACATTTGTACCTGGCCTCTGGTGTTGCAAAAAACCTCCCTCTGAGTCACTTCGAAGAGACTGGCCTGAAAGTGCTAAAAATGACCCCTCTTCCTCCTCTTCCTCCTGGGCCACCTCCTCTTCCATCATCGCCCTAAGTGTTTTCTCAAGGAGACATAGAAGTGGTATTGTAACGCTGATAACAGCGTCATCGCCACTGGCCATGTTGGTGGAGTACTCGAAACAGCGCAACAGGGCACACAGGTCTCGCATGGAGGCCCAGTCATTGGTGGTGAAGTGGGTCTGATCCGCATTGCGACTGACCCGTGCATGCTGCAGCTGAAACTCCACTATGGCCTGCTGCTGCTCGCGCAGTCTGTCCAGCATATGCAAGGTGGAGTTCCACCTGGTGGGCACGTCGCATATGAGGCGGTGAGCGGGAAGGCCGAAGTTACGCTGTAGCGCAGACAGGCGAGCAGCGGCAGGGTGTGAACGCCGGAAGCGCGAACAGACGGCCCGCACTTTATGCAGCAGCTCTGACATGTCGGGGTAGTTGCGAATGAACTTCTGCACCACCAAACTCAGCACATGCGCCAGGCAAGGGATGTGCGTCAATCCAGGTAGGTCAAGAGCTGCAACGAGATTTCGCCCATTATCGCACACCAACAGGCCGGGCTTGAGGCTCACCGGCAGCAACCACTCGTCGGTCTGTTGTTCTATACCCCGCCACAACTCCTGTGCGGTGTGGGGCCTGTCCCCCAAACATATGAGTTTCAGAATGGCCTGCTGACGTTTACCCCGTGCTGTGCTGAAGTTGGTGGTGAAGGTGTGTGGCTGACTGGATGAGCAGGTGGAAGAAGAGGAGGAGGAAGCTGAGTAGGAGGAGGAGGAGACAGGAGGCAAAGAATGTTGCCCTGCGATCCTTGGCGGCGGAAGGACGTGCGCCAAATAGCTCTCCGCCTGGGGCCCCGCCGCCACTACATTTACCCAGTGTGCAGTTAGGGAGATATAGCGTCCCTGGCCGTGCTTACTGGTCCACGTATCTGTGGTTAGGTGGACCTTGCCACAGATGGCGTTGCGCAGTGCACACTTGATTTTATCGGACACTTGTTTGTGCAGGGAAGGCACGGCTCTCTTGGAGAAGTAGTGGCGGCTGGGAACAACATACTGTGGGACAGCAAGTGACATGAGCTGTTTGAAGCTGTGTGTGTCCACCAGCCTAAATGACAGCATTTCATAGGCCAGTAGTTTAGAAATGCTGGCATTCAGGGCCAGGGATCGAGGGTGGCTAGGTGAGAATTTACGCTTTCTCTCAAATGTTTGTGAGATGGAGAGCTGAACGCTGCCGTGTGACATGGTTGAGATGCTTGGTGACGCAGGTGGTGGTGTTGGTGGTACATCCCATGTTTGCTGGGCGGCAGGTGCCAACGTTCCTCCAGAGGCAGAGGAAGAGGCCGAGGCGGCGGCAGCAGCAGCAGAAGAGGCCGAGGCGGCGGCAGCAGCAGAAGAGGCCGAGGCGGCAGCAGCAGAAGAGGCAGCAGGGGGAGCCTGAGTGACTTCCTTGTTTTTAAGGTGTTTACTCCACTGCAGTTCATGCTTTGCATGCAGGTGCCTAGTCATGCAGGTTGTGCTAAGGTTCAGAACGTTAATGCCTCGCTTCAGGCTCTGATGGCACAGCGTGCAAACCACTCGGGTCTTGTCGTCAGCACATTGTTTGAAGAAGTGCCATGCCAGGGAACTCCTTGAAGCTGCCTTTGGGGTGCTCGGTCCCAGATGGCGGCGGTCAGTAGCAGGCGGAGTCTCTTGGCGGCGGGTGTTCTGATTTTGCCCACTGCTCCCTCTTTTGCTACGCTGTTGGCTCGGTCTCACCACTGCCTCTTCCTCCGAACTGTGAAAGTCAGTGGCACGACCTTCATTCCATGTGGGGTCTAGGACCTCATCGTCCCCTGCATAGTCTTCCACCCAGTCTTGATCACTGACCTCCTGTTCAGTCTGCACACTGCAGAAAGACGCAGCAGTTGGCACCTGTGTTTCGTCATCATCAGAGACGTGCTGAGGTGGTATTCCCATGTCCTCATCATCAGGAAAAATAAGTGGTTGTGCGTTAGTGCAGTCTATCTCTTCCACCCCTGGGGAAGGGCTAGGTGGATGCCCTTGGGAAACCCTGGCAGCAGAGTCTTCAAACAGCATAAGAGACTGCTGCATAACTTGAGGCTCAGACAGTTACCCTGATATGCATGGGGGTGATGTGACAGACCGATGGGCTTGGTTTTCATGAGCCATCTGTGCGCTTTCTGCAGAAGACTGGGTGGGAGATAATGTGAACGTGCTGGATCCACTGTCGGCCACCCAATTGACTAATACCTGTACCTGCTCAGGCCTTACCATCCTTAGAACGGCATTGGGCCCCACCAAATATCGCTGTAAATTCTGCTGGCTACTGGGACCTGAGGTAGTTGGTTCACTAGGACGTGTGGCTGTGGCAGAACGGCCACGTCCTCTCCCAGCACCAGAAGGTCCACTAACACCACCACAACCATGTCCACGTCCGCGTCTGCGTCCCTTATTAGATGTTTTCCTCATTGTTCCCGTTCACCACAATTTTGAGAATGGCAAATTTGGGAATGCTTTTTCAACCCAGAACAAAAAGTCTGCTTTTACGGTCACTACAAATAACTTGACCAGCTAAAACTGTGCAGATTTGGTTGAATAGAAATGTCAGACCTGTTTTTTTTTTGCGCTGTGTGACAGTTATAGGTTTAATCACAGAATGACACTTCTATCAGCACGCTAGCGTGTGTCTTAGGTTTTTCTGAATGACACTATCAATAACTTCAATGTAAGATTTTCTTTTTGGGATAGATTTCAAGTAGGCCTCAAATACCACAAACTAGTTATTTTCAGAATGGCAAATTTGGGAATGCTTTTTCAACCCAGAACAAAAAGTCTGCTTTTACGGTCACTACAAATAACTTGACCAGCTAAAACTGTGCAGATTTGGTTGAATAGAGATGTGAGACCTGTTTTTTTTTGCGCTGTGTGACAGTTATAGGTTTAATCACAGAATGACACTTCTATCAGCACGCTAGCGTGTGTCTTAGGTTTTTCTGAATGACACTATCAATAACTTCAATGTAAGATTTTCTTTTTGGGATAGATTTCAAGTAGGCCTCAAATGCCACAAACTAGTTATTTTCAGAATGGCAAATTTGGGAATGCTTTTTCAACCCAGAACAAAAAGTCTGCTTTTACGGTCACTACAAATAACTTGACCAGCTAAAACTGTGCAGATTTGGTTGAATAGAGATGTGAGACCTGTTTTTTTTTGCGCTGTGTGACAGTTATAGGTTTAATCACAGAATGACACTTCTATCAGCACGCTAGCGTGTGTCTTAGGTTTTTCTGAATGACACTATCAATAACTTCAATGTAAGATTTTCTTTTTGGGATAGATTTCAAGTAGGCCTCAAATACCACAAACTAGTTATTTTCAGAATGGCAAATTTGGGAATGCTTTTTCAACCCAGAACAAAAAGTCTGCTTTTACGGTCACTACAAATAACTTGACCAGCTAAAACTGTGCAGATTTGGTTGAATAGAAATGTCAGGTCTATTTTTTAGGCGCTGGGTGACAGGCTCAACTTGCCCCTGATGTAATATATTGCCAAAAAATAACTACACTGTTGATGGTTAAATGCACTTCGGTGACACAGGCTCAGCCTGCAGCTGATGTAGGATATAGCACAAAATAACCACACTATCGATGGTTAAATACACTTGGTGATAGCTCGTGCTGGCGCACAACAAGTCACAAAATGGCCGCCGATCACCCCAGAAAAAAGTGATCTAAAAACGCTCTGGGCAGCCTCAAAAAAGTGAGCAAGTCAATAATAGCACTTCAATGATCCACAGCTGCAGATCGATCACAGAATGAAGTCTTTTGGAGGAGTAAATCTGCCTAATCTCGCCCTAACGTCGCAGCTGCAACCTCTCCCTATACTGATCATAGCAGAGTGACGTGCGGCGCTACGTGACTCCAGCTTAAATAGAGGCTGGGTCACATGGTGCACTGGCCAATCACAGCCATGCCAATAGTAGGCAAGGCTGTGATGGCCTCTTGGGGCAAGTAGTATGACGCTTGTTGATTGGCTGCTTTGCAGCCTTTCAAAAAGCGCCAAGAAAGCACCGAACCCGAACCCGGACTTTTACGAAAATGTTCGGGTTCGGGTCCGTGTCACGGACACCCCAAAGTTCGGGTTCGCTCATCCCTACAGATAACGTTTTTCCGTTCATACGATACCAATCCTTATTTCCGTCTTTAGCTGGAACCATAAAGTCTTTTCACCTCTTTTCATCCAATTCCTTCAATCTCTCGAAGTCGTGCACTAGGATGACAAACACGTAGCTGATTAATGTGCACCCATTTTTCAATAAACTCATCCCCCTTAGGGATTTTGATCTTATAGACCACTGGAGATAACTTGTCAGTGATGACATAGGGACCTTTCCAGGAAGGTAGGAATTTTCTCTCCTTCACTTGATCCCGAGCGAAGTTATAGAGATACACCTGATCGGAAATTTGATACTCCTTCTGTGTAGTCTTCAGATCATAGTATGTCTTAGCACTCACTGCGGCTTTCTCTATATTCTTCTGGGCGAACGCAAAAGCATGCTGAAGGTGCTTGCGTAAATTTTCCACATACTGATGTGATGTTGTAGCATTGATCAAGTTATGGTCTGTTGTCCTGTAAAGTAAATGCTGGGGTAACACCATCTTCCTTCCCGTGATCATCTCGAAGGGAGAAAGTTTAGTTGCTGCGCATGTGGTGGCTCTGATGGCCATAAGCACCAAAGGCAACTTGACATCCCAGTCTTTACCAGATTCATTGACAAACTTTTTCAGGATGTTCACAATGGACTGGTTGTAACGTTCTACTCCACCACTAGAAGCTGGTCGATAAGCTATGTGTAGCTTCCTCTTTATCCCCAGGATTTCCCACATCTTTGTCATCACCTCACTGGTGAAGTAACTTCCACGATCGGATTCGATGCGCTGGGGAAGACCAAATCTAGAAAATACATGGTTAATGAGCAGAGATGCACATGCACTTGAACTGCATGTTTTGCACGGCAAACATTCCACCCACTTGGTGAACAGACAAGTTACGGTTAACATATACTTGTTGCCTCTTGATGAGGTTGTTACTGGTCCAATGAAGTCAATTTGGATGTCTGACCATGGCATGGACATCCCCCTTTTCATCAATGGTGCCCGATGAGTGGGTCCTTGTGGCTGGAATTGAGGGCAGATTAGACATCCCTGACAATATGTTCGCACATCTTGTAACATATGTGGCCAGTAAGCTTAGTCCCGTAGCAACTCGTACGTTATTTTCTCACCTCGATGACCAGCTGTTGGGGCATCATGTGCATGTTGTAACATCAGACCTCGGTATGCTGCAGGTACTATCCATTGCGTGATACCATTCTTAGAGGTTCTTATCAGCAGTTCATCCTGTAATGAGATTTGGGACTTACCTTTCATCAAAATTCGTAACTCCTCCTTACCCACACAGTCTTCCGTGGTTATGGGGAAGTTGTGTGGATCCTCAATGTGCTTATAAAAGAGACCAATAATTGGATCCCCCTTTTGGCTTGCAATGAGATCCTCACTAGGGGAATTTTGGCTCCACTGCGCCACATTAGCTTCAGCTCCCTTTTGGGCCTGACTCCTTGTCATAGCATCCACTTGGATAGTTCCCATGAGGTCATCAACGTCAAAGACTTCTCCATCAATGGCTGCTTGCTTGGCAAGGGAATCCGCTAGGTCATTCCCCTCTTTATCCATGCCTGGATATTTTGAATTACCTCTTACCTTCTTCCAATAAATGATAAGACTGTGGGCGGTAACCATCTCATCAATTTTACAAAACATCTTACCATGCTTTACTGGCTTGTTATTACTTCTCATCCAGTCTGACCTTTTCCATCCGGGAAAGTACTCCACAAAGCTGTTACGAATATAGTCAGAATCTGTGATGATTACAAATTCCTTAACATCATATTCGATAGCCATTTGTACGGCTTTGTACACAGCAGTAAGTTCTGCAACTTGGCTGCTTTTGGAACCAATCTTGTATCCAACGGATACATCCAGGAATGTATTATTCCATACGACTCAAATACCTGCAACCAATGTATGTTCGGATCCTTCATCGGCATGGAAGGAACAGCCGTCTACGTACACACATGGTAACGATTTGCAATACTCCTCTTCATAAGATTTATATGGTGATGATGATTGTTCATCCAGTTGACTCACTTTTACGTTCCGTATGGGTACAGTCATGGAGTTCTGCTAATCCTTGAGCAACTGGGTTTTTATTATTTTGTTTGTACCTGATTTCCAATGGCCATCCCATTAAGGACATTGTCCAGGCGGTTATCCTGCTGTTTGACAAGTTTCCATCTCTTATACGATCACTCTGCAAGTATTGCAGTGGCTGATGTGCGGTCTCCACAATGATCCTTTCGCCTTGGATGAAACTCCTAAAATATTGCAAAGCCCACACAGTTGACAATAATGCTTTCTCACAATCATTGAATTTTACCTCAACCGGTGACAAGGACTTGCTGGCATAGGCGATGATCTTGTTTCGGTTTTCCTGTTTTTGGAAAAGAACTGCACTTATGCTTTTATCAGTGAAACCTGTTTCCACGAAGAAAGGTTTTCCCCCTTCTGGATAAGCAAGGCACGGAGCCTGGATAAGTTTGGCTTTGAGCTCGGTTACAGCTTGCTCATGACGCTCACTCCATTCCCATTTTACTCCTTTCCTTAGCAACTGTAAAAGAGGTTTTGTAATTTCGGCATAATTATCTATGAACTTACGTGAGTAGTTCATCATGCCCAGGAATGATCTCAACTGCTTGAGATTTGTAGGAGATTTTGTCTTGGTCACTGCTTCCACCTTCTTTTTCTGTGGGTTACTTCCATCCGCAGTGACTTCATGACCTAGGAAATTAACCTTGGTCTGGCACCATTGAGCCTTTTGCAAAGAAAGTTTTACACCTGCTTCCCTCAGCTGGGTTAGTACATGCCTCAACTCCTGAAATTGTTCCTCAAAAGTTGTACTTTTTATCAGGATGTCATCCACATAGGATAAGGTACCTCATTCATTGGCATCAGGCATTGCCTTATGCATGAACACTGCAAACTCATGGCCTGCATTTATGTACCCGAAGGGCAGGCGGGTCCATGCATACTGTCGTTTGCCAAATGTAAAGGCCAGTTTGTACTGATCCCTTTCATCTACCTTAATCGTCCAATATCCTTGTGAACAGTCAAGGGCAGTGAAGATTTTGGATCCTTGTATTTGTGCCAAACACTGGTCAATGTATTGCACGGTCCATCCGGACATGTAAACACGTTTGTTTAACTGTCTTAGGTCCGAGCAGAGATGAAATTGACCGTTAGGTTTGAGGACTCCAAGTATCGGATGATTGAATGAACTGTGTACTGTACGGATGATACCTCTCTTCTCCAAGTTTTTGACGATTTCCGATAGTGACTCTTAAGCCGCCAGCGGAAGTCGGTATTGTTTGACAAAAACAGGGGGTGCATCGGGATCTGTCTGGATTCTTGTAACGTGTAGGTCTGTTTCCCCACAGTCATAAGAATCCTTGGCGAACATCTCCTGGAACTCTGTGAAGAGCTCCTTTAGCCGTTGACGCTTTGACTCGTCGGAGCATGCATCAGCCATGGAGATTTGTTCTTCCACCCGCTCCTGAAATTCTGGGAAAATCTCAGGCTGACTTAACTCGTAAGCTTCTTCAAGCTCACTAGTTAAATCGTTCTGGGTGTAGCATACCTTATCCTTTCCTTGCTGGTACGATTCATACTCTTTTTCATCGATCTCATGGTTGAAAACCAATGATGATTCTTCGATGTGGCATGTACCTTCTTCAGAGCTGAAAGGATAAACAGAGTGGATGTTAAATAACCCCTTTAGGGGTTGAGGAAAAATGTTGTTCTACTGTTTGTTCCTCTGTCAGGTATTCATCAGGAATTATTCCAATAACATCATTTTGGAATCCAAATGTGTAGTGTTCCGAATCCATAGCGAAACCAATTACGGTGTCCTTTTGTAGGGATATGCTATGGGGAACCATGTTATGAATTACCATATGTAACGGATCCTGATGGATATTTATCAGGGAAGTAGGCTTTACCTTTAGGCCGAGTTGCTGTATTCTGTTGGATAAACAGATCAACGCGTCTGTGTTCTTCAGCTTCTGTCCCTTCTTTACTTTAATGGGTAGAAGAAATGGTTTGCATCTTTCAGGAATTTCAACTTTCTCAGCAACCATGATACTTACGGCATAGGGCATCTGTTGTCCCCATTTTAAGGCTTGTTCTACATTCTGGAATCCCTCTGGGTTTCCTGGCAATCTGGACCATAAGGTGGTATTCACCAGGTCAATCTGTACGTCAAATCGGTGCAGAAGGTCATTACCTATATACATTTGATACCATGGTTCATTTATCACGATGAAAACGTGCTCCGTAGTTTTATTTCCTATGGAGATAGACAAAACGCATCTTGCAACCACATTATGACTTTGGGAATCTCCATCCAGATCATGAACCCATTGGTCCTGTGGAGAGAAACTTTTAATCATTTTAGGATTGGTAATCTGTTTCAAGAGTCCTAGGCTTATGTAACTTGCTTCGGATTTCAAATCCAGCTTGGCAAATTTCACCCAGGCTATATTGTTTACCTGTACGGGAATCAATAAATTGTCATTGACCTTTTTAATCCGTACCATCGATTGAATGTGCCTTGTCAGGTCCGCGACTTCGTGATTCCCCCTTTCAAGAGAAATGGTTAAAATATCATCATCCAGAGTTACCTTTTAGATTTTGTCCCTCTGGATGGTTATGATGTGAGCGGCACCATTGACATCTTCCTCGGGCTTACCATTCTTCAGGATTGTGACCTCCGGTGTTTGATTGTTCCTGAAATGCACTTCAATAGAGCTAGGTTTCTCTTCAATCACATGACAACTGCGTTGTGCTTGTGTGTTGCAAGAGTATTCATAGGCAATGGGTGCCTTCACCTGAGTCCATACTGCTTCATTAATGAAATCAATTATGGGACTCAATCTTTTTAATAAATCGATTCCTATGATCATCCGATCATATGGAAGATCCACAATCAATGTGGGATGTCTAATTGTTTTCTTGCCAATCTTAAATGTCAACCAGGATGTTCCTTTTACCTGTAAGGCATCTCCACCTACACTTATCAAAGATCCATCAAAAGACCTTAATCGTGGCTTCTTTGATGTTAAATTCAAAATCTTTTGGAAATAACTGATAGATAAAATGGTGGCTTGTGATCCAGTATCTATTAATCCTTTGATTGGTCCGATAAGTTCATTTTGGAGATATATCTCCACAAAGTATCGGCCATCCACCTGCAACAAATCACAGAGAAAGTTAGGATGTTTACCCATCTGCTGTCTGAGAGGTTGACCTCTTTGCAGCTCCGTGACCTCTGCATTCCTGAGTCTCCCAGGACAAACTGGAGGAGCAGCGTCAGCCCCCCCCCCCCTTTGGGATAAGCTGTGTGACACCACAAGTCACAGCTGGCTCACGGCTAGATGCTGGAACGATGGGATTACACACTGGAATAGACATCTGGTCATATGAATTGACATCATTATACTGCAAGACACATGACATATTAGACATTTCCCCCCTGGCCCTAATTTCAGGGTCAGAGATACTGCAAGGAAATATTGAATTATGAATCACATCAGATTCTACCACAATCAACTTAATATCCTTACAGTGGCCTGGGTTCTGACCCGGCCCAATTTGTTTTATGATGTTGAGCTGGGACCTGGAGTTGCCCCTAAAAAAGGCTCAGGCTGTTTTCCTGGAGATACCTGGGAAAACTTTCTCACAATATCACTCAACTGGGCCACTTGTTCTGCCAGCTGATCAAACCTGTTTGGTCTGGGCACATTTTGGTTTTGCTGGGCACCCTGGTTATCGGTAGGTGACCTACTCCTGGGTGAATTTGAGGATTCCTGCCTATCTTCCCTCTGTTGTCTGGGTGTCACGGCGGACGTGCACAGTTAAACAGATAACACACCAACCAGGCTCTGGACGAGAGACGGGGGAAGGGTCACCTCCTAATTTATCCCTGACCTCTTTCCCTACAATGCTCAGCCCACAGACCAAATCTTGATGATAGATTTGCTGTGTCCACCAGCCTATGCTAACAGAACCCTGAACTCCCTGAGATGGTGAAGTGGGGAGAAAGGAGCTGCCAGCTCGCACAGAACCTGGATGGGATAGATGACATAAACAACCAAACAAGAAAATACACTTATCTGCTGAGAGCAGGAACAAACAGCCAACCTTCCTTCCAAGACCACAATGAAGAGTATAATCCGCTCAGAGCACCTTGGCTGGAGACTATTTAAACTAATGACTCCACCCAGTGCACCTGATGCGAGGCGGATCCAGCACAGCATCAAAACAAATACTAGACTCGTGCTGCAATCCTGGCTGACCTCCGCACATCGTCAGAGTGGGGCATGACACTGGGTCTATTATCCCAGCGCCTGTAACCCTGGTAATTCCTATAATTATAGGGCCCGTATCCCTATTGTAATAGGGACAGTAATTAGACCTCCCATTACCTGAATTATTCCCCTCTGATCCATTAGTATTTTGGGGTTTGGTCTGTTTGGGCGGTCCTACCTGTTGTTGCTGGGCTTGTTGAGCAGGTCCTGTAGACTGAGGGAACCTTCGTGGTTGGCTTTCAAATCCCAAGCTAGGGTTTACCTTAGCTTCAGCTACCTTTTGCTCTCTCCTCTGTTGCATGGCACTCACTGATATTATACAGCGTGGTGGCAGCCGTCACCAACCAATCCAAGGGGGCATCAATATCCAGATCTCTGGCTAAGTTAAATTTGATCTGGGTTGGCATAGCGTCATAGAATAACTGTTTGAATTCTTTAGATTCCCATTTTGGGGATCTATATGCCAACCCATAGGCATTTTTGAGGACAGAGAGGAATTCACGGGGACTCTGATTGGGTCTACACGTAAGGCTATATATGTCCCGTTTTGCAGCAGTGGTGGTTCGGTACGGTCCGAATTCCAATTTAACCTCATGCAAAACACTTGGCCAATCTTGAATGCCTCTCTCCCCAAATGAGGTAAAGTAATGACGATACTTATCATCAAATGCCCACAGAAGGAATCTGATCCTGTCAGCATCAGAGTATAATTTTAAAGAATCCATAGTGGATTCATACAGTTCCAAGTGATTGGCTATCTGAGAAGAACCTTTCTTGGAAAATTTGGATACTGTAGTATTCAAAAACTTAATTATGCTGGAGGAGCTCTGATCCTTATCTGAATATTGGGAATTTTTATTCCTAGACACCACCTCAGCATATGTTGGTCGCCTGTGATCCTGTGGCAAGTAATAAGTCACATGCTTCCCCACACCACTGTCAAACTCACATGCACTTTCACAACTTTCATGAGACTTATACGGCACAGGTGATTTAACCCTAACATCTCTTCTCAGGGGAACATGTGGAGAGGAACTTCTAGGGGCTTCCATGTTATTGGTATCTAGTAAGGCGGTTGCAGTTTGGAATGCCCGACTCAATTGGGTGAATGCCTCCCGTGTAATCATGCCAACACTTTCAGGTTGCTGAGTATTTTGGATGGGGTCTGCTTTAAGAGCATGTGATGGCATGTCTGGATAGTAGGGAGTAAGACATTGAGGGTCAGGATATCCCACAGCGTTAGATGGATCCCTTTCAGCATTGACTATATTATGGGCTGATCCATCTGTCTGTTTAATTTTGGAATACTGGAGATATAAATCCTCTAAATCACTTTTTGCCTTTTGGTATGCATCATGGCTGTGACTAAGGTTGTACTCTAAGTCTTTGATCTTCGCTTCTGCGGATTGTAGTTCTGATTCTATCTTGAATACATATTTTTTTGTAGCCATTATAGATTCATACCTATCTTTGGAAAGGGTACTGACCGCCAACAATGCATACAAAACAGGTGGCAATGCACTTAAGAGGTGTTGGTCGCTCTTGGTATTATCATTTGCCAAATCCATATATGTCAGGTATCTATCAACCATGCCACCTAACTTCCATATATCTCCACGTTCTTCATAGGCTCTTTCCAGTAGCTCATTAGTCCATTCATCTATATTTTTATCTAACTTCAAACAGGAATAAACATATTTGATAACCTTAGGGATTATCTTTCCTGGGTCAGATGGACTATCTGCTAAAACCTGGCCATTATCTGGGTCGCTGCCTGTTACACTCATGATTTTGATCAATAATCAATAACGACAACAATTTGACTTGCCAATAAGGATTAAGGAATATTTTCACTAATTGCACAAATTGGTTATAGAAATATCTCAATCAATCTCGGTGGGACCTCCAAAATATGTCGGGTATCTATTTCATATAAGATATGAAATCATAAAAATTATGATTTCATATTTTTATGAAATATGAAAAATTAAAATTAAAAATTTAATTGGCGGACATATAAACGCCAGTTCTTTTATTGACGAGATCTAAAGTTAATTTGTGCAGATAATGAAACAGGGTGCAATTAATTATATAAAATATAATTTATTACAAAAAAATTCATGCAGTAAAAATGGCATACAAATGAATACAAGGATAATATCAAAATTGACCACAAGATGATGCTCCACCGTTTACGCCGGGCTCACTTAATTTAGTACACCAAATACAATAGAATACTACTCTTTTCTTTTATCAAATTATTACCGATTATTATACTGGTTATCAAAATATTATAATGTAGTAACAACAACAACAACAAAACAATAGAAATGAATCTGTGGAAAATCCCTTATGCTCAATCAAAGAATATGGCAGTAAGAGACACCTTATAAATACGCCCGTTGGCCTAACTACGGATAATAAAATCCGATCAGAGATTCCACTCTGATAGCAATATTACAGGAATTCTAATGATGTGCACGTTCATTAAAATTTCCCATAAAATTATTGTTTTAACACTATTGACCCACTAATAATGGGGTCTCAACTATATGCCAATTGGAGCGATTTATAATTACTGCAAAGGAAATAGATCATACATTACCCGTGGCTTTGGGATAAAGAGCTTTTAGAATGGACCCAGCTTTCCAAGATTTAGATATGTCCCGTCCTGTGGTACGTTCCTGACGTGTGAAGTGATGCTGATGAATGAAATCCTTGTGAAGTGTTTGTGAAGTCCTTGTGAAGTTTTTCTTTTGTGAAGTGTGTGAAGTGTCCTGATCTCCCCAAAACTGGATCAGATATTCCCATCCTTATCTATGCCCATCCCCTCTTGGATTAGGGATTTCCAATTAGATAAGGTGGGTGTGACGTATGTTAAACATGGGGATGATGTCATTTAATTGACATTCCTTAGAAACTTCTGCTCATCTACCACTTGATGGCACTGTTGTATCATATAACAATTTTAAATATTTTAAGAATTAACACATTATATATTGTTTTATTACCACTTAAACTCTGATCTCTTTCACCTTAAATCAATTAGGAGGGACTCTTTCTGACACTTTGCTCAGACTGACTGGCGGTATCAGAAGTTTCCCTAATCCCTGAATTTTTGGGGCAGATAAGGGAATAATGGTTTCTCTGGTTTGTTTATCTTAACTGTCTCAGCTATTGAGTAATGATGTTTGAGATAACATCAGCTCCTCTAAAATAAACCCTATTTAAGAAAATTCAACTTAAACACTCTCTATATCCCCTAGAATATATCCTCTCAATGAGATACAGACACATAAAGATACATTAATAATATTTGGTTATAATACATCAATATCACATAGTATATATGAATCATTAACAAGTTCAAACGCTAAATGAATGCACACAGGAATATATATATATATCTATATGTGAATATATGAATAGATATCTGTTTCACACCAGATGTGTTTTATGGACGTCTCTTATCAGATCATGGTTTAGCCATGAAACACCCATTGTTCCTCAGACAGACAAGTTTAGAGAAACCAGTGTAGATAAATCCATGTCTCTAAACAAAAATACGTAGTATAATGCTCCCTATATATTTACTTTTAACACATTGAACTTGCCATGAACCCTTCTTGGTTTTTTCCAGGTTCATGCTGATCACATGCTGTTAAAGGCAATGATCATCCATATTGAATATAGTATCATCAGATACATTGTACACTTATGAAAATGCACAACAGACTGTAGACTCAGGCTGCTGCTGATGAAGCTGGTACTGCTCCTGCCACCCCATCCCTCCCCAGCAGCCATGGCAGTGGACTGTTAGCGCAGAAGGCTCCCCCGGTCAGACCTGCGAAAGGATGGATGATGGCGCAGATAGGGAGCGGCCAACTGACTACATAGGATGTCTCTGTTGTAGTTCAGTTTCTCCTCCCTCTCAGTGGGTGTAAAAAAGACCCACATTCTGGATCGGTAGCGAGGGTCCAACAAGGTGGAGAGCCGAAGTCATTCCTCTGCTGAATGGGGACAATTTGGCTGTCACTACGCAACCAAGTGAGCATGCAGCGGGGCCATTTGTGCAAGTGACTCTGAGGTTCTCCCTGCCTCCATGCACCGGGTTTCAGGCAGTCAAGGCTCCACCACCTCAGCCGAAGGGAGCTGTCTGTCATTCCAATCTTCTGCTGTTCCAGATGCCCCTGCTCCTCCTCGTCTGTCATTCCATCAGCAATCGATCACCAAAGCAATTACCAAGAGACAGCAGTATGCGTGCACGCATCCAACGGCGCAGAAGCTGAAGATGCTCCAGTCCAAGTAGCTGGTGCTGCAGTCCCTCCCTTTCCAAGTGGTGGACTCTGCACCTTTGAGAGAACTGATGGCTTGTGCCGAGCCGAGGTGGAGAGTCCCAAGTCATTCATGCAAAAGATATGTAGAACAGAAGGTGGGCCAGTCCTTGAGCCTGTCTGTGTCTGCCAAAGTGCATGACAGCACTGACGTGTGGAGCTGTAACTACGGTCAGGGACAATACATGTCATTTATGGGCCCACTGGGTGAATGTGGCTCCTACATAGCCACACCAGCTACTTGGCCAGGTCACGTTGTTTCTGCCTCCACGTTGTCACGCTGTTGGTCATGCGACAATGTCCGCCTTTGCTTCCTCATCCTCAACCATGTCCTCAGCCTCCACTGCAGGGAAAAGTCACAGTGCCCCTCCAGCATACCACATGTGCAGGGCACGGCGTTGTCACGCTGTTCTGCACCTCGTTTCCCTCGGCGAACTGAGTCACACAGGGGAAGAACTGCTCCGTGTCATTCGCCAAAAATCGAATCCTGACTTTCTCCACGACAACTGAAAATCGGAACCATGGTGACCGACAACGGGAAGAACATTGTGTCGGAGCTGCTTCTAGGAAGGCTGAGCCACACGCCTGTAATGACCAGTGTCACGCGAAGGGAGGGAAAGAGGAAGGCCCTGTCCAAGGGAGAGGGAAAGGTGGTAACCCCTGACTCACCTTGCGGCTGGCACCTGACTGCCCTGACGCCCCTAGACGGGTTCCTCACCCGTACGCCGATCACGTGCCTAAACCCTGGCTTTCCCTAAGATGAGCCCTATGTAGTGAACGGGGTGGTGGGATCACTAGTCCGCACCACTGACACTAAGAGGAAAACACCAAGGAGAGGACAGACAAACATATAATCCCAGGTGGCCGACAACAGCAGGCCACGAAGGCCCAACAGGGATTCGGAGGGTAACGTTCTGGAACAACAACCAGGGAACACAGTTACACAGCTCCAGTGGGTCAGTATAGAAGTCCAGGCAGGAAGCTCTGTATCTGGCAACTAGAGAAGGTGGGAGAGGGGAATATAAGGAGGTTGGGAGTGCTGGACAAGAAACAGCTGAGGAGAAGGAGCTACGGATCCTTGAGTGAGCCAAAAAGGGTTGCAAGGCAAACCTTACCATAAAGAAACAGCACAATTTTTCTACATAGAGCGTGCAGCCACCCGCTGCGACTTCCTGTCCCCGGGTATAATGGAGTCAGGCGTG
Organism: Bufo bufo; assembly: GCF_905171765.1. NCBI lineage: Eukaryota > Metazoa > Chordata > Amphibia > Anura > Bufonidae > Bufo > Bufo bufo. The sequence goes on along the minus strand of NC_053397.1, from coordinate 91,658,374 downwards.
GATCTTGACACCCTCGTGACAGTACCCCCCTCTCTACGAGGGGCCTCCGGACACTCAGGACTAGGTCTCTCAGGATGAGAGGCATGAAAAGCCCGAACTAACCTGTCGGCGTTTACCTCAGACGCTGGAACCGTAACCCCTCCAATGCACCAGATATTGAAGAGAGCGGCGGACCCGACGAGAATCAACAATTTTGGATATTTGAAACTCTAGATTACCATCCACAACAACAGGAGGGGGTGGCAGCGGTGACGATTCTAGAGGTGGAACATATTTCTTGAGTAACGACTTATGGAAGACGTTATGGATTTTAAAAGTCTGAGGTAGCTCCAGGCGAAAATCCACGGGGTTAATGATGGCTAGTATTTTGTAAGGGCCAATGAACCTAGGACCCAGTTTCCAAGAGGGAACCTTTAATTTAATATTCCTAGTAGACAACCACACAGTCATTCACTCCTAGGTCCGGACCTGGCGACCGTCTCTTATCAGCCATGCATTTATATTTACCTCCCATATTTTTCAAGTTAGCTTGCACCTTCTGCCATACCGATGAAAGAGATGATGAAAACCGTTCCTCTTCGGGAACCCCACTCTTTGAAAGTACAGAATTGGGGATGAAAACCATATGCACCAAGAAATGGTGACTTGCCAGTAGATTCCTAACGGCGATTATTTATGGCAAACTCGGCTAACGGTAAATATGATGACAACACCTCTTGGTTTTCAGACACAAAATATCTTAGATATGTCTCAAGGTTTTGGTTGGTACGCTCAGTCTGTCCATTCGACTGAGGATGGAAAGCTGAGGAAAAGGACAAGTGTACCCCCAAACGGGAACAAAAAGCTTTCCAATATTTAGAAATAAACTGGGTTCCCCGATCCGAAACAACATCGGAAGGGACCCCGTGAAGCTTCACGATTTCACTGATGAATACCTGAGCAAGAGTCTTAGCATTAGGTAGTGCGGGTAACACAATGAAGTGTACCATTTTGCTAAACCTGTCCACTGCTACCAAGATAACTGTTTTACCCGCAGACAAAGGTAAGTCAGTGATAAAATCCATTGACAGATGTGTCCATGGCCTATTGGGAATGACAAGTGGCAATAAAGACCCTGCAGGACGTGTATGAGAGACTTTCACGCGCGCACAAGTAGAACAGGAAGACACAAAATCCATTACATCCTGACGCAACTTTGGCCACCAAAAACGACGAGACAATAGCTCCAAGGTTGCTTTACTACCCGGGTGCCCAGCAAGTGCCGAATTATGATGTTCCTTTAATAATTCGAGACGCAGGTTCAACGGTACAAACAATTTCTCTGAGGCGCAAGAGACCGGGGCGTCCCCCTGGGCCTCTAACACCTTCCCCTCCAGAACAGAGTGTACCGCAGAGACAACCACTCCTCTTTGTAGAATGGGTACCGGATCACTCACATTACCCCCTCCAGGGAAACAACGAGATAATGCATCTGCCTTGGTATTTTTTGCCCCAGCACGATAGGTAATAACAAAGTTAAACCTGGTAAAAAATAGCGACCACCTAGCTTGTCTAGGGGTGAGATGCTTAGCTGATTCGAGGTACAGAAGGTATTTGTGGTCCGTAATCACAGTGACGGGGTGGATTGCCCCCTCTAAAAAGTGACGCCATTCTTCAAACGCTAGTTTAATAGCTAATAGTTCCCTATTGCCAATATCATAGTTCCTTTCTGCTGCAGATAGTTTTTTAGAAAAGAGAGCACAAGGACGCCATTTGCCAGGAGACGGACCCTGAGACAGCACAGCCCCCACTCCCACCTCTGACGCATCGACTTCAACAATAACAGGCTTTACAATCACCGAATAATTTTTAATGAATTTTCTATAGAAATTTGCGAAGCCAAAGAACCGTTGCAGTGCTTTGAGGTTCTCAAGAAGATCCCAATCTAAAATTGCCTGGACCTTCCTAGGATCCATACGGAAACCTGAAGCAGATAATAAATAACCTAGGAACTGTATTTCCTGAACGGCGAAGACACACTTTTCAATTTTAGCATATAATTTATTCGTCCGTAGGACCTGCAGTACCTGTCTGACATGCACCTCATGTGTTTTCAGATCAGACGAATAAATTAAAATATCATCTAGGTATATCACCACAAACCTGCCGATAAGATGACTAAAAATGTCATTAACGAAATGTTGGAAGACAGCAGGAGCATTGGTCAGACCGAAAGGCATGACTAGATTTTCATAATGCCCCTCAGGGGTGTTAAAAGCTGTCTTCCACTCATCCCCTTCCTTAATACGAATCAGATTGTAGGCCCCCCCTAAGATCAAGTTTGGAGAACCACCTAGCACCCGCAATCTGATTAAACAGGTCAGGAATGAGAGGAAGAGGGTATGGGTCTCGGATGGTTATCCGGTTTAATTCGCGAAAATCTAGGCAAGGACGCAGGCCCCCATCTTTCTTTTTAACGAAGAAAAACCCTGCAGCCACGGGTGAAGAAGAGGGTCTGATGTGTCCCTTAGCCAAGCTCTCAGAGATATAATCTTTCATGGCTTGTCTTTCGGACCCGAAAGATTATATAACCTGGTCTTGGGTAATTTTGCACCGGGAATAAGGTTAACCGGGCAATCATAAGGACGGTGAGGTGGTAACTTCTGACAACCCTTTTCAGAAAAAACGTCCTCAAAGTCTGAAACAAATGTCGGTAGGGTAGTTATGGAGGCGACTAAGCAATTGCTATTTAAGCAATTTTCTCTGTAATGCTCACTCCACTCCAATATCTCCCTGGCCTGCCAATCCACCACTGGATTGTGCGCTACCAACCAGGGAAGACCCAACACCATCGGAGTGGGAAGCCCCTCCAGAACATAACATGAAAGCAACTCGTTATGGTGGTCCCCTACCCGAAGGTGTAAGTTATGGACAATGTGAGTGAGGTTTCTCTGAGACAGAGGAGCAGAATCAATAGCGAATATGGGAATAGGTCTCTGTAGCGTACAGAGAGACAAACCCATAGTGTGGGCAAAATGGGCATCTATCAAATTTACTCCTGCTCCACTGTCTAGAAAAATAGTCTCCATCTTAACGCCAAAAACAACAACCGCTGGCAACACAAATTGCGATGTTCATATGGAGGAAACGTATACCCCCCGGCTGACATCCTCCACACAGCCTGGGGTTAGTCGTTTTCCGACGGTCTTTTGTTTTGGAGGAAGGAAGGACAGACATGAATAAAATGACCCCTCTCCCCACAGAAAAAGCAAACCCCACGCCTACGGCGAGCCTCAGGAGGATGGACCTGACGAGTAGTTCCTCCTAGCTGCATAGGCTCGTCTAAGTCCGTACAGACTAACTGCTGCTTGGGAGGGGTTACCAATTGCTCCGGTTTTTTCAATCTGTCCCTAAGACGTCTATCTATTCTGATAGCAAGGGACATAACCGCATCAAGGGAAAAGGGAGTCTCATACAGCGCAAGCGCATCCTTAATCCATTCGGATAACCCAGAGCAGAACTGACACCTGAGAGCCGGGTCGTTCCACTGGGTATCCGTAGCCCACCTACGGAACTCTGAGCAATACTCCTCTACTGGCCGCTCTCCCTGTAGGAGTCTCCGTAATTTTGATTCAGCCAGTGCGACTCGGTCAAGGTCGTCATATATGAGACCCAAGGCCCCAAAAAATTCATCCACTGACCGGAGAGCCTGGGAATCAGCAGGTAAAGAGAACGCCCAGGATTGCGGGTCCCCCTGCAGCAGGGAAATAACAACCCCCACCCGCTGTTCTTCATTACCAGAGGAGTAAGGGCGCAAAATATAATTTACAGGCCTCACGGAACATCACAAATTTGTCCCTTCCCCCAGAAAATCTGTCAGGAAGAGCAACCTTAGGTTCCGCAACAACCTGGTTACCTGTAGTAACCGTTGGGCTTGCGGTCTGTTGTAATTGCTGCTGTTGCTGGAGGACCAACGCCTTCAATCCTGCCACCTCCAAAGACAGGCCTTGAAGTTGCTTTGACAAAGCAGCAATTGGATCCATACTGGATTCTAAGTAGGTAGAAAGAAAAATTATTATTTTATTTTTTTTTACCTACACAAAATAATGGCCAGATATAATGTAATGACCGGTGTCACGCAAAGGGAAGGAAATGGGAAGGCCCTGTCCAAGGGAGAGGGAAAGGTGGTGACCCCTGACTCACCTTGCGGCTGGCACCTGACTGCCCTGACGTCCCTAGACGGGTTCCTCACCCGGTCGCCGATCACGTGCCTAAACCCTGGCTTTCCCTAAGATGAGCCCTATGTAGTGAACGGGGCGGTGTGATCACTAGTCCGCACCACTGACACTAAGAGGAAAACACCAAGGAGAGGACAGACAATACAGACAAACATATAATCCCAGGTGGGCGACAACAGCAGGCCACGAAGGCCCAACAGGGATCCGGAGAGTAACGTTCTGGAACAACAACCAGGGAACACAGTTACACAGCTCCAGTGGGTCAGTATAGAAGTCCAGGCAGGAAGCTCTATATCTGGCAACCAGAGAAGGTGGGAGAGGGGAATATAAGGAGGTTGGGAGTGCTGGACAAGAAACAGCTGAGGAGTCCCTGAGTGAGCCAAAAAGGGTTGCAAGGCAAACCCAGAAAGCTACCATAAAGAAACAGCACAATTTTTCTACATAGAGCGTGCAGCCACCCGCTGCGACTTCCTGACCCCGGGTATAACGGAGTCAGGCGTGGCTCTTGACACCCTCGTGACAGCACCCTGCACTTCCTTTCTCCATGTCCTCACACGTGCAGCAGCCATTTTAGGAGAAATGCGATTCGTTTCCACGAAGCGCGACGAAATTCGCATTCGTTGAAAATCGAATTCTTCCTGAAATTTGGATCGAATTCCACTTCGTCAGCTTCAATTCGCTCATCTCTAATAATATATTGATTTATTTTAACAATTTTTTTAGGGTGAAATGTGTCCCTCCCTCCAAATTTTATATATATATATATATATGAAAAACAAATACACCACCGATGCCATCCATTTTGTGTACATGATTTTTATGGACCCAGAGATTTCAATGGAAGTGTGCAGTCCAGGGCATGGATGAAAGTAGTGAATGCATCCGTGGATTTTTTTGCAGACTCATGCACCACAGAAAATCACAGAGCTGTGTACAAACATAAATGGATCAGTATGCTGTCTGAAAAAAAAAGCGACAGTATGTGTTCATGAAAAAGGGAAGTTTGGACGTAGCCTAAGTGACCAGCCTGTTTTCGGCCCTACTGACCAAGCAATATTTTTCATTTTTTCATCCTTGCCAAAAAGAGCTATAACTTTTTTTTATTTATCCATCAGTTTTTTATTTTTCCATTTTGAGGTACACATAAGTTACTGATTAACTTTTATTAATGTTTTCTGGGAGGGGGATATGAAAAGATCAGCCATACTGTCACTGAGCTTTTATATTATAAATTTTGTGCCGACATTTATTTTCCAGCATAAGTAACACAATAACTTTATTCTCTGAGTCAGGCTACTTTCACACTTGCGTTTGGGGTTCCGCTTGTGAGATCTGTTTGAGGGCTCTCACAAGCAGCCCTGAACTGATCCGTTCATCCCCAATGCATTCTGAATGGATAAGGATCCGTTTAGAATGCATCAGTTTGGCTCCGTTCCGCCTCCATTCCGTTCTGGAAGCGGACACCAAAACGCAGCTTGCAGTGTTTTGGTGTCCGCCTGGCCATGCGGAGCCAAACGGATCCTTCCTGACTTACAATGCAAGTCAATGGGGAAGGATCCGTTTGATGTTGACACAATATGGTGCAATTGCAAACGGATCCGTCCCCCATTGACTTTCAATGTAAAGTCAGGAGTCCCTATTAATATACCATCGGATCTGAGTTTTCTCCAATCCGATGGTATATTTTAACTTAAGCGTACCCATCACTATGGGAACGCCTCTATGTTAGAATATACCATCGGATTTGAGAGAGATTGTGAAAACTCAGATCCGACAGTATATTCTAACACAGAGGCATTCCCATAGTGATGGAGACGCTTCAAGTTAGAATATACTAAGAACTGTGTACATAACTGCCCCCTGCTGCCTGGCAGCACCCAATCTCTTACAGGGGGCTGTGATCAGCACAATTAACCCCTCAGGTGCCGCACCTGAGGGGTTAATTGTGCGTATCATAGCCCCCTGTAAGAGATCAGGTGCTGCCAGGCAGCAGGGGCCAGACCCCCCTCCCTCCCCAGTTTTAAATTCATTGGTGGCCAGTGCGGCCCCCCCTTCCTCCCTCCCCAGTATTAAATTCATTGGTGGCCAGTGCGGCCCCTCTCCCTCCCCAGTATTAAATTCATTGGTGGCCAGTGCGGCCCCCCTCCCTCCCCTGTATTAAATTCATTAGTGGCCAGTGCGGCCCCCCTCCCTCCCTCCCCAGTATTAAATTCATTGGTGGCCAGTGTGGCCTCCCCTCTCCCCCCCCTAATTAAAATCCCCCCCATCATTGGTGGCAGTGGAGAGTTCCGATCGGAGTCCCAGTTTAATCGCTGGGGCTCTGATCGGTTACCATGGCAACCAGGACGCTACTGCAGTCCTAGCTGCCATGGTTACTTAGCAATTTTAGAAGCATTATACTTACCTTCGATGTCTGTGGCCGGCCGGGCGCTCCTCCTACTGGTAAGTGACAGGTCTGTGCTATAAGCAATGCGCCGCACAGACCTTTCACTTACCAGTAGGAGGAGCGCCTAGCCGGCCACAGACAGCGCAGGTAAGTATAATACTTCTAAAATTGCTAAGTAACCATGGCAGCCAGGACGGCAGTAGCGTCTTGGATGCCATGGTACCCGATCAGAGCCCCCGCGATTAAACTGGGACTCCAATCGGAACTCTCCGCTGCCACCAATGATGGGGGGGTGATTGTAATTAGGGGGGGAGGCCGCACTGACCACCAATGAATTTAATACAGGGGAGGGAGGGGGGCCACACTGGCCACCAATGAATTTAATACAGGGGAGGGAGGGGGGCCGCACTGGCCACCAATGAATTTA